>NC_092657.1:18252986-18410486 GCF_032118995.1 Asterias amurensis | reverse complement strand
GCGTGAGACCTGAAGGTTTATTGTTTTACTAGGTATCTAGCATGAAACGCTACATAAGTAAACATATGACTTAAAACATGACGTATAACGTAGCCTGCACTGAAAGTGCCAATTGATTCAGTAAATAGTGAGAAGCCGATTACATCATGTTTATCGTAAGTTCCATACTCTCCTGATGTCCTTCTTATCTGGAATTGACACAATATCAAGTTCTGTGTTCCATGCAGAGGGGAGCAGGTTCTCCCATTTTCGTTTGTTTCCCTAACATTTTCCCAAAACTAATTCTACAATGTAAATACTTTTTGTAAAACCTATGTTATACAATATACAAAAGTAAAATGAAACTTCAAAGTGGTAGATACGTTGACAACATACTTTACTTGTTCAGTAGTGTTAAATAAATGTAATAGTTTTTGGTCGTTTGTTGCGAAACTATTGCTTTTATACGCAAACAATAATTATGTCTACATTACTTAACAATTCAAGCAAGGGGCAAATTTTCTTCATAAGCCAAGTTTAAAAGATTTTACCACCTTCAAGTTTGGTTTAAGAGTTCACACATTTTAAATCACTTTTGTTTCTCAGATATACCTAAATGTCAATGAATGCTAGTTGAAGTTACATTCTGCCTAATTGTTAAGTTGACAATGTGCGCCTGGCAGATTGCGAGCATTTCTACTTCCCATGGTTATACGTCATATTATAGGTTAAAGAATATTAATTTCGTTTTTTACCCATACACCGATGTGTATACTCAGTACTTCCCGAGTCCTGTGAAAAAATATCACAGGCATGTTACTCGGGTGGGATTCGAACCCACGACCCTTGCAATTCTAGAGCAGTGTCTTACCAACTAGACTACCGAGGTTGCCCGGCAGCTAGAGGCAGTTCGAATCCTATGTTTTGGCAGCGGGTACCGCAACAATCAGCATTGTTTGTTTTGAGTCTAAATGCAGAGTGTTGTAACCCCGAGACAACATACGAGTAGACCTTAATGTAGCCATCCACACTGTTAGAGTGTTGGGCATCATGCAGGAAATTCCTATCGTTAGCCCATTATGGGCTATGCACTTTCTGTAGGACAAAAAACACAATGTCCACAGATTAGCATTAAACTTTTACAGTTTGAAGATAATGATGGTAGAAAGCTTCCCTCAAAATATTACTTGCTGATGATGTGCTAAATTGTTTGAGAAATGAGTAAAACAACATGTCATGAACATAATTTTCGTCTCAGTGATCATGAGACGAAATCTATTTTAGCATGTTACACGTATTTTCATTACATTGTTTTACTCATTTCTCAAAACCGTCAGCACCCCAGCAACTAAAATGTTAAGGCCGGCTACGCTTTATACTAGCAATGTCTTAAAACGGTGTAAATTAAATGTAAATCTGTGGTCATTGTGTTTTGTGTCACAAAAAGTACCCAAATTATTTCATAAAGATAAATGCCTGATCATTTGATCAACCCCTAGGTTGGTTCAAATGAAATTGAATGATCATTGTGATAGTTATAATAATAATAATAATAATATTTATTCGGGCAATCACATTTACAAGCACATATACATACATTAAAAAATATTTAAGAAAACAAAGTAAAACAACAGTGGGGTGCCCAGGAGAGCATAAAAGTATAAAAAAATAACTGTCGCCAAAAGGCGTATGTCTCCTAAAACCCTAAAAATACATTAAGGCAAGAGGAGGCATATAAAAAAGCACAGAAGATAATACAAAACACAAAACAATTTAAAAAGGCAAACAAGCAAAGACAAACACAGAAAAACACACCAAAAATGATATACGTAAAAAAAGCAAGTCTATACATCAAAACGGTTTAAGAGCAATACAACAAAATTCCGATGAGGGGACACAAATTAAATGACACTGTGAATTGAATCATAGAATGATTTTCTTCTTTAGATCGGTCTCTATACACGATGTGACCTTTACATTCAAAATCGCCCTCTGTTGACAAAACACTGTACACGTCATATTTCGCCGGGCAAAAAGACGTGTACAGTCTACCCGCAACCCATGCGTTAATAGGCCTATTTGCCCGGTTTTATATGCAGTGTTGATTGTGGTTTTTCATGCGTGACCTCGGTTTGAATGAATAATTAGGACAAAGGGCTTCTGAAATTCAGTCTTTTTTAGCCTTATCTGAAAAGTATTGACAAAAATAATGTAGCAGTACATTCAAATGGAGATTATATCTGTCGTTGTGTATGAAAACAAATCAGTGCAACTTAAAAAAAAAAATGCTTCAAAAAGAAAGAAAATAAGTCACAAAAACACGGCAAACTTTCCCGTTATGATTGTCGGCAACAGTCCCCATTTGGTATATATGGATAGATTATTTCATATTCTTCCCGGAAATGTTAAAAGCGAGAACACGTCGTAGCTAGTCCAGTCAGGATACAACGAAAAAACAGCATGATGCCATATCAGTCGATGATGTCATCATCAGCCAATCACCGTGCAGGAAAACCATGCTGTCTAATAGTTGATTTTTTTGTAAAGGGAGTTTTGGATTAACGGTGGAAATCGTTGTATCCTGACTGGACGAGCTACGATCCGGTCTCGTTTTTGACATTTTCGGGAAGAATATGAAATACTCTATCCATAAATACTACTTGGGGAATGTTGCTGACATTCATAAAGGGAAAATTTGCTGTGTTTTTGTGACTTGTTTTCTGTCTTTTTGAAGCAATTTCTTTTACGTACAATTTTATCTTTTTGAAATTTGAGTTGCATCGATTTTTTTCATACATAACGACAGATATGGCCTTCGTTTCAATTTTTACGTCTACTTTAGCTGACTGTCAAAACAAAAGGTCTTTCCCGGCGGTATATTCGCGAATCGTGTACTTTCTAGCTGGCTGCCAAAACAAAAAGGTTTTGCCCGGTGGTATACGCGCGAATCATGGTTTCGAGTGACGTCAAAGGCCACATCGTCTGAAGGGGCCGGCTCCGTATGTGTGTCGTCACTGACTGAAAACGAATAAACCAAAAGTATCAACTTTATTAGATAAAAATATGTCACTTGTCAATTTATTGACCATTGCTCATTTTCAGTATATGATAATGTATGCAGGTGATTTAACAATAGCATGGCGTCACAGGTGTTGGGTTAAAAGTAAATAATATCGACATCATTTTGGCCATTCACTTAATACGCAGTTATTGACACATTAATTGAATAAATATCAGAACATAAAACGGAGGGTGCACTTTATTATGTTACGTTTTTGTTTGCTTGATAGGTCGGGTTTGGCTCTCCAAGCTGGTAAAAGACTTGATGGATGTGAAGCTGCATCGTTTAATGATGATAAAGACTGCTGGACACAAACCGGTAACGTCATTGCACTTGGTCATGTGCTATATGAAAAACATCCTTACGCTGGTTTCATGTATGTTGTAGGTCACAAGTTCCCGGCAGGTAAATAATGTATACTGGTGTATGGGTAACATTTTAATAGTGGTATTTAAATATAGTTGGAGAATAATTCATTTTATCACTCACAGAATACATTATTCAGTGGACCCACACAACTGTTGTGGTGCCACCTTGGCTAGTTCAGTAATGCTATGTGGGCTTGCTAAGCCCAGTACAGTTGGTCTTTTCATGACCTTGCACATTTTTCCAGGGTTTTCCCGAGACGTCTTTTTGCAATGGGCGGAGCTCAACAGGTCGCCCTATGCTGCTTATGTGCGGGAACTTCACTTCGGTTCAACTTCCAACCAAGTCAACACCCAAATGTTGTACTTGTACTTCGAAAATTTGTAGGAGGGGTGATGTAAATTGATGCAGCCCCGTAAATTACACCGAAATAGCTCATCCCAACCTAAGACAGATGAATGCCATCAAAACGAAATAGAGTGAGATTAGACCAAATAAATTGTGGGTGCTGCAGAACAGCTGTCCCAATGCGGCGACTAAATGAAGTGGCATACCTACTAATGGAACGCCGTTTCATTTCCATCTTCTTTGGGTTAAATGCTCCAAAATATCTGGCTCGAGGATAATCTGTACAATTGTACAAGACTATGCTTTATGTTGTTGTGTGTTGTTCACCCAGCCTGCTGGGGAAATCCAGTTATTTCACCTTTGTAAAGGTCAATCCAGGACCTACTTAGAAATTGACAAAATTGTTCTTGTTCTTAAAATAATTGCTCCCATCAATACATTGCCCTGTAAACTCATTTTCGGGTCATGTCACGAAGGGCAATAATTGTACATGCAGCCAATATAAGACAACTTTCACGAAGGAACAAACATTGACTTGTCAATTTCCGTAAAATAGAGTTGCAAGAAAATCTTTTTTTTTTTTGCTGCTGAGGTGTTCCTTCCTGTTGTATTATGTAGTGCATATGGTTGCCTCCAAATTTACATTTGTAACTAATGTACAAGATAACGTAGTTTTTAAGAAAGAGGTAATTTCTCACTTAAATATTTGAATTGAGTCCAAGACCTAAGCTGAGGTCCCAAATTTAAGCATCTGAAAACACACACTGTGCGAAAACGGTGTTTTATCTTCGATTCATAAATACCTCAGACAATTTCGCTATTCATATTGGTGGAGAGCGCGTCACGTGGGTGTGTATAAACCTTTGTTTATGGCCGGTAAAAAGTGTTAATTTATGGGCGTGACACGCGACCTTGCACCTGTTCTTATAAGACAGTTTCTTCATTCATATCGGTCGAGAGCAATGGCTGAAACCGTTGTGTCACATCACGCGATACGCGCGAGGCGCATAACATTCCCTTATAAGGAGTTGTTTACCAGAGGGCGGTGGAGGGCTTTATCATTTTATAGCTGGAGGGGTGTTGTGATGAAATAAATCATTTAACAATTAACATTTTTGCATTTAATTTACTTTTTGACCAAAAAGTGATGATGTTTTAGGCCGAAAAGGTATTTATGAATAAGGGAATCAATGTGTGGTGGATAGGTTTCAACTAGTGGTTTTATCCCAACGAGGCCTGGTTCTTGATCATTTTATACCGAGACGAAGTCGAGGTAAATTAAAAAGAACCAGGCCTCGGGAGAATTAAACCACTAGTTGAAAACCGATTCAACACACTTTGGGTCCCATTCAAATACCTTTTCGGTCAAAAATATCATCACTTTTTGGTCAAAAAGTAAAATAAATAAAAACAAAAAATTTAAACCTCATGGGCCCGATCAAGGAATTACCACCATCCATCCTCTTTAAATTCAATGTAGTTGTGCCAGGCCCATGTTGTCTGAATTTGTAGATTAGACCCTTCAAAATTTGGTTAAAAAAAATATGTAAAACTGTCCATATTTGTGAGCAGTAAAGTACGGATTTTGTTTGTTAAATTTATTGACTTTTTAAATAATCTTTAAAAAGTAAAACCTCATGGGCCGGGTGTGTTCCTTAAATTTGACCCTCCCGCCGGCGAAATGAGTCTGATGTCAAACGAGTAAATGGTCCTAGTTTGACAGTCGATATTCGAATGTCAAACTTAACTAGTTCCTCCTATGAATGCCAAACAACAGTTACTGGTTTGACATCAAACCCCAATGGTCGGTCTCGGTGAGTCACATGGGTGTTTCACTTGTGTGATAATGGCGGCGTTGCGAAGAGACGGGCTGCTTCCTGAATCCAGATTTATGTCGTGCGCACGAAAGAGAATTCGTGTGCACAAAATATATAAAATTTTTATTTTTGTAATTGTCCCTTTTAGGCTCCGTACAAAAACGATCACTGTTTACAGTATTATTTTATGACACCCCAAAGTATTGTTTCAAATGTTAAACTTGCATCGGAGAGAGAGAATATTGGTTTTTATCCATACACCCTATATTTGCCTGACACTGCTCTAGAATTGCAAAAGTCGTTGGTCCGAATCCAACCCGAGTAAAATGTCCGTGATTTGTTTTCACAGAACACTAGAAAATACTGAGTATATACAGGGCTAACACACATCGACATTTTAATAGTTGTGTGAGAATAATCTGTACAACTGTACCGGACTACGTTTTATGTTGCTGCGTGTGTTGTTCACTCAGCCTCAACGTCCTTGGTTAAAGCACTGGGGATGAACATGTAGGCTGGTTTGCAACATAGGAAAGGAATCAAAAAAATGTTGAGTGGTTTAACTGGTTTGGGTTTATTGAACAACATGTGGCATACACTCAAGTTACAAGGATCTATGTGTCTTACATAATTATTATGTTAGTTTTTGAGCGATCTATAATCAACGCTTTATTGTAGTTTTTGTTTTTTCAAATTCAAGGGATAACAAGTTTTTTTTTTGCATGACAATTTATAATATACTACTTTTTGAGAAAGATCCCTATAGGGATAGGCCCTTGTACCGGGTGAGTGAAAAAAAAATGCAATTATTAGTTTGGAGTGTATACTTTATGAACAAGAGCAATGTTGAACAATAATGTACATTTCTAAGTATAGTAGACCAGCCAAACTTTAAAAAGTGCTCTAGAAAAAAAAAAATAAAAAAAAAAACGGCATAGTTTGTTATTGGCTGGCATCCATGCTAGAAGTATGGATCATGGGCTCGGGAAGACGATTAGGGTGGATGCCCAGCTTGATTTTGTATTTTAAGGTAATTTGGGGGTAAAAAGGTCAACAAAGGTCAAAAATCAATATTTTCAAAATTGTGTCAAATTTCTTCACATTTTGATAGATCTATCCATAAAATGTATTTTTAACTTTATGTTGATACTACAAACCTATGTAATTAACGTATAAATATTGACCTTATGCACAAATGTATAGCAAAACGAAGTGTAAAAGTGTGATTATCTTGAAAAGGGTACATTTTGAGTACACCAATTGTTTTTGCACTCCCTATCCTCATTGGTGCATATATTGGTTCCAAACAACATTTTTTGAAAGGTAAATATACCCAGGCAGTTTTTGAGAAAAAACAAATTTCAAATACCACCTTCATGTGGGGGTCTTAACGACTCATTTTAAGGTCAAAATTTCAAATAAGGCAAAACAAACTACGATGGATCCAACCATTTGAGGATATGTGTATATGTACCTCAACCCGACCAGGAGGGCTGTTTAAAATAGCTCCAAAAAGACAAACTAAACCAATCTACACTAACAAACCAATCTTCACTGATGACCAAGAAGAGATACATGATTATTATGAATGCCATGTTCAGGGTAAGATTCATTGAATATAAAAGACTCGGGTGGGATTACCATCCACGACCTTGCTCGGCTATAGCAGGTGCATTACCACTAGGCTACCGAGCTAGCCCACGTCGGGGAAAACAAAAACAAAAACGTTTTAATGGGAAACATCTTTCTCTCTACATTTTAATAAAAGACGAAAAAGGTAGCAAAGCCGGGTACTAAGACTTTAAATAAAAATAATCACAGTTCGTGTTTTCTATGAAAGATGTTTCGATTATTTTAAACTTTTTCAAATCGCTCTGTTTATTCCCCCAGACTGTCAGGCTTTGTTGGATGCTGGTAACAAAGACAATGGTATATACACTATCCATCCCTTCCAGAATAACGAAGGAATCAAGGTGCTTTGTGATATGACGAACCATACCGGCTGGATTGTAAGTCAGCACTCATTTGGGAATGCATCTCACTCATGTAGATTCAAAGACATCTTAAACAGTCCGCCAACTCCGAAGCAAAATCTTATTTAACTTTAGTTGTATCCAAGCATGCTTGATGCTCTCAAGGTTACATTACGCCAATAAACACACTTGGGTAAACCGTTCCTTTGAACATTCTGATCATCTAATTGGAATGCTCTTCTACCGCACCTCAGACTAAAAAGAACTCTCTCCAGCTTCAAACCATCCTAAGAACTGACTTGTATGATGTTGTATAGCACGACAAATCATTATTTTTTTCAGAACTGTTAACAAATGAAATAATGTGCTTAACCCTCCGAGCCGGCCTGATAAAAAGAATTGTACATGCTGGATCCACATAGTGTTTGAATTGTGCACACATAATGTTTTAATGGTATGACCAATTCTCTGTAACCACACCTTAACTATTTAAGCGTTTGTTGAAAACAAAATCACACGTAAAAATTAAAATTTTACGTATTCAAATGATTAAGTGTTTGCGAAAACAGTATTTAATTGTGTGTATTATAATGAGAAAATATAGACTAATGGCGTCCCCTTAATATTTGTTTACATTTGACTTAATTCAACCAGAAACCAGCTGCATTACCAGAAATCGGTTCTTAAAAAACAAAATTGATCCACACTTGTTGTAATAACTTTAAGAAAAAAAGGATCGCCCTTTCACCCACGCCTCCCTAAATATAATTTTTACTATTATATCTTTTTCGAATAGTTTAAATTAGCTTCATTTTATCAGGAAAAGAAAAGAACAGTTTACCGATTTTTTTTTTTACATTTTGAAGTTACCTGGTCAAAATAGCTAAATGAAGATCAATCTGACTGTCGATGAAAAAAATTATCTTAACAAAACAAAATGTTACGTTTGTTTCAAGGTGGTCCAGCGACGCTATGACGGATCGGTCAGTTTCAACCGCAGTTGGGCAGAATACAAGAAAGGCTTTGGGTCAATGGATGGTGAGTTCTGGCTTGGTAATGAGATTCTACATGAGCTGACTGATGCTGAAGGGAACTGGACAATCAGTCTGGACCTAACCAATGAAGATAACATGACCGGTCATTTGCTGAAGAAACAGTTTCACGTCGGACCTGGCGATTACACCCTGCTTCTGGAGCACTCCGGGATACAACAAAGTGGTATGTGTAACGTGTGATTTGTATTCACCATAACCAAGGCTCCACTTATTATATTAGGATTAAGGCTATATTCAAGGCTCAATTTAATGTAGTGTTGAACAAAATTTAACTTTATAGGCAATGTTTTGAAGGGCATGTTCTCTAATTATTATGTTGCATTAAATGCTAACATTTCAAAACCGCCATTCAATTTAAAATTAAATTTTGCTAAATATATTTACCGTTCGTCGACTACTGAGAAAAGTTCAAACGAAAACTATTATAGTTTCATCAACAGTTTCTAGTTTGCAGATATTGTGGATACTATTACCAGGGCTCCACTGATTATATTGATAGTCTATCAAGGTTATTTTAAAGGCTCCATTTATTGTAATTTTTTTAAAGAACAAATTGTAAAATATTTGTTTGTAAAACACAAACGACGTTTTGACGGGCCTGTTCTTAATTACTATGTTGCTTTATGTTAACGTTTTAAAACCGCCATTCAATTTAACACTAAAATTGATACAATTAAATCTGTTAGTTGACTCTGGGAAAAAATCTAAACGAAGCTATTATTAATTCAACAGTTACTTAAAATAACTAAAGGCTGACTTGTTTTTGTTGTTTTCTTTCCAGTTGGTAGATATTGTGGACACAAATTAGGAATGGAAGACGGGAGCATCTCTGATGATAGGATTACAGCATCTAGTCAAAATGATTTCTGGTATCCGCCAAGCAATGCACGACTGAATATGAACGGTTGTTGGGGACCAGCTGAAAAACAAGGTTCATGGCTTCAAATTTATATGGGTTTAGAGCCTGTGCATATTGAGGGCGTCATCACACAGGGTCATCCATACAAGGGTTACTATGTGACACACTACCAGGTACAATACAGCATTGATGGCACTGCATGGCTGTATGTGAATGAGGCCTCTACTCCACAGGTAAGAGTACTCGGCAAAGACACCTTCCATCCAGACATGTAATCATGTATTGACACTCCAATTAAGCTATACAACTATTATTCATGACCAAAAGCTTAATTATCATTTTTATTTCTTTATTTGTTTCCACCCCTGTTTTTTTACAGACATTCGTTGGCAACACTGATACAAACACCCCTTACCAATATTCATTAAAAACACAAACACTCCAATATTGCAGTACAGCCGTTAGTTGTAACCAAAGTGTTAATAATCATTTTGTATTTATTTGTGTCTCCACCTCTGGTTTGAATTTATTTTTACAGACATTCATTGGCAACACTGATGGAAACACCCCAGTTACCAATATATTCCAGCAGCCTATTCAAGCACGGTACATCCGCATCAGACCAACAGCCTGGAACCACCACCCATACCTACGTATTGAACTCCTTGGCTGCAGAGGTATTGTTTCAATCAATCACCACGGTTTCAAATGTCAGGCTTATTGTACATAATCTCACTATAAAAGGATTGGGGTACTTTTTGTAACACAAAACTCAAAGTCTACCGATTTACATTTACATTTAACTTACACAGATTGATGATAATGTCAGTAGAAAGCTTATATAAAAGATATTACTTGCTGATGTGCTGTAATTTTTAAGAAATGAGTAAAACAATGTCATGAAAATACGTTGTACATGCTAAAACAACACCAAGGGAAGCTTTCTACAATTTTTGTTTTCAAACTGTGTAAATCTGATGACATTTGGTGTCGTCCTAAAAAACAGTACACAGACCCTTAAAACGAGACACGCCTAACTGATTTCGAACGTAAGTCTATAAATCTCATCTATAAAGCAACTAGAAAACAATTTATTGCCAGACTTGCACAGAACACTGAACATAACAAATTCGGTGCATCAGCTGCAAACCAACAACCTGGAATACTTAAGATATTGAGCTCAGTGGCTGCAAAGGTAAAGGATATAATTTAATGATATGCTGTTGGCCACTCACCACGTTCTCCAAGAACACGAAGTCATAAGATTGAGACATTCAAAACTGTACTCGAGTATGAGTTGAGCACAGTATAAATCAAGTACATTGCAAAAATATAGAAATGGTAAAAAGTCGTAAAGTCAGAATATGTTTGCACTCAACCTCACTCCTCTTCAAAGTTATTGTAAACAATTATTAGACTACACATTAGCTAATATTATGAACATGTACTATAAAGCCAAATTAAAACGTGTTTCTAAAGTAAACCATGGTCTTAATAAGAATTAATTAAAATTAAACAATTCTCAAGTTCACAAGACCATCTTAAAAATTCGCATAAACTGAATGTTTTCAATAAAGGCTGGCTTGATGGAACACTATGAATTTGTTCATTTTCTCAGTCCATGAAGTTTGTCAGCAGAAGCTTGGAATGAAAGATGGTACCATCCCTGATGGAAGCATAACGACATCGTCTACTGATGACCAGAAATGCAGCGATAACCGTTACGGACGGCTATATGTGTACGGTGGCTGGTGTCCCACATTGGATGACAGAGCCAGTGCATGGTTCCAAGTGGATCTAAAGCAACCGGTATTGATTCAAGGTGTTGTTACACAGGGTAACAATTACAGGTCCTGGGTTACAGAGTTCATCGTATCTTACGGTGACACTGAGCAAGACATGCGCTTTATAGGAGGTGCAGAAAAGGACAACGCACAGGTATGACGTTATAAATACATGGCAGAAAACCGTTCAATGCAGAATATTGAATAAGTATTAACGACACCATATGTAATTGATTACGAAAATATATTATTTATTGACCATCGATTCACTAAAACGGCAATTTTACTGTTTCTCCATAATCAATAATTCTTTTGTTTTACATATGGAAACGGAATGAACTTTTAAACCAGATTTTGTAAAAAAAACAATTGTTTATAACACTGTTTATCAGCATGTTTTACCAAAAAAGACACTGCTGTAGTAAGCGTCTGCATATTTAACAATCTCAACTTAAACAAAATCGATATTGTGTATGGAAGCTGCGATTCTAATGAC
Source organism: Asterias amurensis (assembly GCF_032118995.1). NCBI lineage: Eukaryota > Metazoa > Echinodermata > Asteroidea > Forcipulatida > Asteriidae > Asterias > Asterias amurensis. Next base: position 18,398,748 of record NC_092657.1, on the reverse strand, counting down.
ATTGGCGGAACCAAACTGTTCTGTTCTGAGATAGCTGTTGTTATTGGGCATCACATAATTATTTTTTACACAGAAATTCCCCGGAAATACAGATAGGAATACAAGAGTAACCAACATGTTTAGTGAGGAAATCAGAGCACGCTACATCCGCATAATACCAACTGGGTATCAAGGCGATCGTCCTGGACTGCGTATTGAACTCATTGGATGTAATGGTAAAGTCGTAAACACATTATTTTATTTATTTGTCAATCCCTTTTGTTTTTAACCAACAAAAACAATAAAAAGATTTTTCCAATATTTGAATTGTTGAGTTTTTGTTTATACTCAAGTCTCAAATTTAAAAGGAAACCTACGGCATTCCTTTTGATCTAATTGACATAATTGAGACATTTCAAACTGTACTCAAATGTTGGTCGAGGACGGTATAAATAAAGCACATTACAAAATGAAGAAATACAAAAAGAGAAGACAAAAAAACCATGTTTTGCACTTTGCACTACCCCACTCCCCTTAAAGACACTGGACGCTATTGGCAATTGTCAAAGACCAGTCTTCTCACTTGGTGTAATCTAAACTTATGCACACAATAACAAACCTGTGAACATTTAAGCTTAATTGGTCGTCGAAGTTGCGAGATAATGATGGAAGAAAAAGCACCATCGTCACACGCAGTTGTTACTTTCAGATGCTTTCTTTCTCGAATACTTCGTTACTTCAGAAAGAAAGCTGTTTCTCGCAATGTTTTATACTACCATACAGCTCGCCATTGCTTGTTACCAAGTAAGTTTGTATGCTAGCAATTGTTTGGGATGCGTTTTGAACTCCTGGAATGTAATGGTAAAGTCATGCAAACAATTATTTTACTTATACCATAACCATAACCATAAATTCTTCTTCAATTTGGTTTGTTGAAACTTTGATTAATAATTTTAATGGGCTACGTCTCATATTTTAGGCCAACACTGAATTCATCTTGATCCCATAATATGGCAGAATTTTAGCACTATTATAGACAATCGCTGCAAATACTTTTGATCTTTATCCAAACATGTATCATTAAACATGTATTACATGCACATGATCATTCTAATTTATATTTGTATAGCTAATTTTTATTAAGCAAATAACAATACATAGCAAAACTCAAGGGCTAAATACAACCGCTTCGGGGTGTGCCTGTTTTTGACTCACGCTAATAAGTTTGGCTTCTTGTAGTGAGCTCCCCCTGCAGTATCATAAATGTGTACTTATTTCCTCCTGGCTTAACTGTATTAATTGGAACATGTATATATTTTGCCTGTTTTACAACGTTACTGTGGAAACAATTAACCTTAAACATTTGACCTTAAACCTTAGCTCAATTTGAGAAAACATTTGTCATGTGAATGGCGGTAAAGTCACTTGCTTGTTTTTTTCCGAAACAGACCATACTGTGACCAGAATTCGAACAATACATTATAAAAAAAAAAAAAAATGCACTTCAATTAACCTATTATTGTGTTGCTTTTATTTTAACTGATACAGAACGCTTCTCTTGTTTGGATCGTCTCGGAATGGGAGATGGCAGCCTTCCAGACTACAGAGTCACAGCATCAAGTACACATCAGAGGGAAGATGGTAACTGTCAACCAAGCAATGCACGACTCACTCAATCAGCAAACAGTGATACTATTGGCTGGTGCCCTGATCCTAATGACATCAACCCATGGTTACAGATTGATCTCGAAAGTAATGTCATAGTAGAGGGAATTATGATGATGCAGGGATCTGATCAGGTAATCAATGAAGATGTGAGTCATGGGTACAGGCTGAAGTACAGTGATGACCAGAGCACTTGGCATACTATGGGTTCAGCACAGGTAAGAACATACATGTTTAATGTAAACTGATTAGGTTATTGGAACCTAATTATGTCAACCTGTCAAGCTTCTAAAGTCTGCTTCCATTCGCACCTTCTCGCATTTTGCTCCACACACCCGGAATGCACTCAGACAGGGAGTCAGACTTTCCATGCAAATTCGCGAAGTGTATCAAACATTATCTTTACCCACTAAAACACGCTGTGTTCTTGATGAGTTGGCGCTTTATAATGGTTTCACAAATCCATTAAGTCCGAATCTAAGAACTGACAAGCAAATTCTATTCAAACAGATTTGGTTGATCTTGTTCAACTTGTTTGTGGACAACCACAATGTCGCTGTGCCAAAGATACTTTAGTTTAAGCTTCTATGGCTACTTTTTAACTACACATTTTGTATTTTGTTTAAATCAGACTTATGGTCTCGAAATCAATTCAACTGTTGTGATATGCACAGTTGAATTGATTTCGAGACCATAAGTCTGATTTGAACAAAATACAAAATGTGTATTGATAATTCTGCTTTGCTAAGTTAAATGGTTTTTGTTTTACTAGTGAGTGACATGCTATTTGATTGAGATAACATGATCATAATTTGTAGTTTTTGTTTCTTCACAGATTATCCGAAGAAACACCGCAGCAGACTCGGTAGCTACCAGCATGTTCAATCCACCAATCAGTGCTCGTTATATCCGCATCATACTAAACCAGACTGATGGCTCTCTGTGGATACGTGTTGAACTACTAGGGTGCAAAGGTTACTTCTAACGAGATGTCTGAGACACATTGTCTTTAAAACAAGTTATATTCGTCTAAATATAACAGTGAACTGATCGCGAAAACTGTGTATATATATATACAAACAAATCAAACACAGCAATATTTTAAACAATAAAAGGGTGGTTGACAAAGTTACGATTTATAATTTTAAAGTGTACATAATTTGAATGAGTTTTGCTCAGCTTTTTAACGGCAACTTACAACTCTAAAACCAACATTGTTCTCGATCAGTTAAGTTAAATTCACGTTTTGTAATATTACTTCAAAGTAATGGCAATAACAACTTATTTTATTGATAAACGGAACTGTTTTCCCCCACAAACTTTCGATCTGAGAACTAGTTCTTACGATAATGTCTCTCCGTTTTGTTCTCTTAGCATGGACAATAAATTATCAAAAAGCTTGGTGATCTTTTGAATTTTAATGTTCACAAATGTGTTTTTTGTTCATGAAGTATTTCTAAACTCAATTGATCAACCAAACAAGATTTGTTTAATTAACTCACGAACCAGAGCCCAGTTTCAGTCTATCGTGTTATAGAGAAGCCTTTTATAAAAACAATCCAGAACTTACCAGAACTGGAGCACAACGCATTAACATCAAATCTTCAATCAATCAATTGTTTGTATTTACAGTACGATGGGTATGTGGTCAACGCCTTCTTAAGGAAGCCCATATTATTCCAGATGAATCACCACAGCTTCAGATTGACCTGCTGTTAGTAACTCTAGTTGAGGGAGTCATAGCTCAAGGGGAAAGCGAACCGTCATTTCAAGTAGGATACAGCCTTGATAACGTTACTTGGGTCTACCTAAGCCACCAGGGAGCACCTGAACAAGAACCTCAGGTAAATGGTTCTGTCATTGCACAAACAAAACTGGTTTTGTAAAGGGGCGCACCGGCTGAATTGGGCTATTTGGGCTACAACACAGACTAAGATAATGACTTCAAAGGTCTGCCAGGAATGGAGAAGAGCAGTCACTATAAAAATATGTGTTATGATCCTACACCACTAAATTGCGTATACGGTGAGCCGGTGTGCCTCTTTAAATTGACGAGTTTTGATTCTCGTGGACTTGTTACTCAACTTAGCATTAAACAAAGACAATTGGTAATCCCAGAAACTCGTACGCACAAGGAACATTGCAACATTATGAACAATAGATTTAGTTTTTCTTTGTGACGAATATAAAAGCAAAGTTGTCAATTTGTTTTTACCTTAATCAAGTTGCTCTATCTATCCTGTGCTGCAGATATTCCATGGTAACACGAATCAAACCGCACCGGTAACCATCATGTTTCAGCAGCCGATCCGAGCACGCTTCATCCTTGTCACTCAAACAGACATCGGATATCCAGCTGTAAGCATTGAACTCATTGGATGCAGAAGTAAGTTCCTTGAAAGTAATAACCCAACTGAATTGTAATTCCAACTGCTGGTGTTGTTTTACTTGTTGGTTTGGCTTTAATCTTAATATAAAGAAATAAAAACGATCTGAAACGTGTATAAAGCAAGCCTTGTATTAAAGTGTTTTGAAACAGTATAGCCTGCTAATTTACACCTTTCAGTATAGCCTGCTAATTTACACCTTTCAGTATAGCCTGCTAATTTACACTTTTCAGTATAGCCTGCTAATTTAAACCTTTCAGTATAGCCTGCTAATTTAAACCTTTCAGTATAGCCTGCTAATTTACACCTTTCAGTATAGCCTGCTAATTTACACCTTTGATATAACTTATGTTCTAGAACACGCGTGCAGTAACTTTTCTCAAAAAAAAGCTTACCAGACATTAAAAATTGCTTACTTAATTTTTGAAAAAGTACCTGAATCCTTTAAAAGAGCATCAAAAAATATTTGTATTTTATTTTGTTTTTCCAGATGATATTCTTGAGACTGCCAACAATCAAGCCTTCAGCATTCACCATCGTACAGATAATAACCAAAACGACACAAACTGCCCAGGTCTGAATAGTGAAGGAGGATGGTGGTTTAATAGATGCTTTGGTATACCTGGTGTAGATTATAACCTTAACGCTGAATATATCCAACCTGGTGATACTAAGGGTCCATACAAACGAGTTATTAGAGCTACTGAATGGAATGGGTCTCGTATTGTAAAGACTGAAATCAAAATTCGCCGCCAATCTCCACCTCGTGGCTAAAAATATTTCAGGATGAAAATGTTCTAAGCCCATTCACGGTCAAACGATTAGGAAACGCACAATCGCATGTTGGTGCGTTTATTTGTTAAATCGAAAAGCTGTTCAGCCGAGTCTTAAACATGTGTTACAAAAATCCGTTTAAAATTTGGTCTCTCACCGTCAAAAGATCAAGAAACGCAGACTAGTATGTTTGTGCATTATTTATCATACTCATTTACGGTTTGCCATACAAGATGGCGACTTTTCATGGCAAAAAGGGTTATTCAATACGGTCTATCAGCTAAAACAAATCGAATGCAGCATGACTGGTAACCTGGTGTTTTACTTGGCTCAAAAATGTTTTTTTAGATTACGTAGTTGAATTGGCCAGGTTTGCCCTAAAATCTTTATTTATTCATATTGTGCACTTATTAAGCATTGTTTTAATCAAAGTAATTTTGAATTGTATTTCGTAGATAGCTGCTGAAACCATATTTAAAATTCAGAAGAAGTTATCACATTAATGTAAAGTTAAACAAACTTTTCGTAAACATAAAAAACAAACTGCTAAATAAGTTACAGTTACGTTACGATTTAGAGGAAACACAGGTAGAAACAAAACCTTTGTAATTGATTTGAATTTTACAGAGTTCCAATTTTAAAAATGGTTTCTTGTAGAGGTTGATGTAAACAACAAATTTAAAAGGGTTTTATGAATATAGCGAACGGATTATTTAACTTTTCAGCACAATTCGGAAGGAAGAAGTATTAAGTAATAAGCATTGCCGCTTTAAAAAATTATAACTTTAGATAAATGTTCAGTGACTTTATCAAAATCACGCAAATGTAATACTTTGACTGTTATTTTCTACAAACAAAACGGCACAGCGTTTTGTCCCTTTTACTCAGCAATCTAACTTGTCAAACAGCCATATCAAACAATGCGTACCATGGTAAAATGAAACAGTTGCCATGGTAATACGTTAATCTTTTCAGTTTGTTCACCTGTATATGTTACATTAAAAAAACAAGTCTGTTAAAACAAGTCACGACCTTTGTGTTGATCAACATCCCCCTAACATACCATAACAACATTGAAGGAAAATGATTACATTGTGTTCCCATGCCTAATTCTCGATGGTTTTGATGTCATTTCGTTAGAGATACTGTAAGGGCCTTGTCACACAAGGTCAATTTACATGGAGGCAAACCAACTGCAGTGAATGTTACAGGACTACTTTGGTGGCAAATTTGTCAAACAATGCAGTTCCGTTTCCAGTTGGACAAACAACTTAGCCTTGCAAGGGAAAGATTTGTTCTTGAAATTTGAACAGAAACCTTCAAACATATCATTATGTATACAACTTTTAACAACGACTGCTGAATGATAAATGAACAGAGAAGTTGTACCTGTGCTTTTACATAGGTGGAAATACTTTTACAAAACTTTTCCAATCTTAAGTATTACATTTCAGCTTGATTCAAGAACTTCTGTCACATGCAATTTTCACTAAATTCTAACTTATTTTAATTAATATCTGCACCTATCAATATTTGTGTGTTAAGGTAGTATTATATTGGTGTTGATTAATATGGTAAACTATTGGTAAAATTGTCATCTCATAAACCGTTTTCAAGACTAAGTTTTAAAAAGAAATGTTTTTAAATTTAAATACATGAAAGCTGCGATTGAGTAGAAGAATAACAACAGTTTCATATTTGTCAACAAAGCAAACATGGCAAAAATCCTTAAAAGAAACATTACGTTTTACCAAACTGTGGTAAAAAAAAAGCTTTGTTTTAAGAAGGGTTTCTGATTTTAAGTGCTGTAATTCAATTGTAATTGTTTTGAAAAGTTTCTAAATTTAGGGGAAAAGTGTTTATTTTAGTGGTGGTACTTGCCGTTAATTGTTTAACAAATTCAGTAACTAAGGCAATGGGTTGGATTCAAATCCTGGTCGCTGGGTATGTATGGCTAGATGGAAGATATATAGTTATTGTGAGTGTTTGGATTAAGTTATAGTGACTTATAAGTGACAACATGTCTGTCTACAGAGAGCTGAAATGGTTTAGGGGATAAAACAATAATCCGCAAAACTGATGGAAATTGTCAACAAAACAACCAATGTTGGTGGTATGTGTCAATGTAATCAAATAAGAATTACAAGCAAGCAAACTCAAAACGAGACAAACACATGAACACACTTGATAGTTAACGGTTAAAACAGGTCACAGCTACTTAAAAATCATTCAACTAAATGTTAAGTAAGAAGTAGATCATTATTGAGCTCTCCTACTGCCAGTTTTCAAAAATTTACAAAGTCTCTTGGTTTTAGTGGAGCAAAACATGACAAACTAGACTAAAATGGTACCAGAAAGATATCTGTTGAACAAAGAGAATATTATTATAATTAACATTTATTTCTGAACACTGACCTTTAAAAGTTAAAGGCAAACGATGGTAGCGAGCATCAACTGGTATTTGTTTTATAGTTCGCCATTGTAAGCAACGGAGTTAATTTACATCTGGTGACCAAGCAGGTCCTTTACACTATCGCAGACGGTTTGTTAAAGCTTTCAATTCTGAACAAATCACAATCAAATGAGAAATCAATAATCTTTATCTAGGTAACCTTATTATATAATCAGTCATGAGAAGATTTAAACCTTTCAACATTTGTTGAGTTATTATGTATTATTATATCGATGTATGTATTAATGGTAATAGTTGAAATCATTGTTAAATGCTAGAATTCTCTTTTGATGAATTAAACAAACATCAAAATGCTAACGACCAGGAAAACGAGTTGGACGACTTAGGGTTTTACTATTTTCTGAGTAAACAAATAATGTATTGAAAATAATGAAATACAACAATACAAAAAAAAAAAAAAAAAAAAAAAAAAAAACATTTTGCAAAAAGCAATGAACGTTTATTGATATTGATACTCAAGAATTCAAGCTTTAATAATGGTTTCTTCTGATTTAAGAATGTCTTATTTAAACGTAACTTTATCAAGCTAACAAAAAAATTAGACCTAGATTTTACTTCAATTGCATGTTTTAATTGAATGTCTTTATTGCACTGGAATCAAAGTAAAGTGGCAAAGATAATCGGTTTGTGGGTTCGAATCTTTGTCGATACAAAAAGGTTTTAGGCCATCACATAATGCCTCGATAAATAGGGCTGTAAAATGATTAAGAATACCGGTAACACTTACCAATCAAAAAGGGGGCCAAACTGCTAAGTTGTTGAATAATCAAAAACAAACCATTATCCTTGCCACTTTTAAAATCTTACATTTTGTTCCTCGATTATGGTTAAACTTACACGGTTTGAAAATAGTAGAAAGCTTCCGGTGAAATATTACTTCATGAGGTGCTGTGTTTTTTTTTTAGAAATGATTAAACAATGGCACAACGTACACCCTATTTACCGGTTTTATTACCACATACGACACAGAAACAGATTGGTTCGATCAACAGAGTGGCCTGGGCAGCCTTTTATTTGTTCATGCTGCAATGAGCCAAGCCATAACAAAATGCTTGTATTTTATAAAGCTTAACCAGATCTCCGGCTGTTGCCTGCCATCCGCAAGATCGTCTAAAATGTGTTTAATGCAAACCAATAAGCTGAACTGATTCCCGGTAGTCGCTTCACCCGCGAAATCAAAAGTAATAAATAAAGCAAGTAAAGCCAAACTGATTTCCGCGAAATCAACAACAGTAAATCAACCAATAGCAAAACTGACCTCCGGCCGTAGCTAAATCCGCGAGGTCGCCAAAACTACTACTGCATACAGGTTTCCGGACGAGGCTGTACCGCGAAACCAAAAGCGTTAAAATAAAAGGTTTGCAAAGGAACTTGAAATTAAAGCAAATATAGCACAGTTAAATGAACAGCACATATTCCCCGGTTGTTGGCAAATTAAGCCAAAGCGCCTAAAATACGGTTCATCTCGTCAACGCAGAATACCATAGTTATAACAATCACAAACTCGCCCTTCCAAATTTTTTCGTGCAACGCTAAAAGGGCGCGGCGGCTCCAAGATCGTCACAAACGCTATGCAGTGGCGCGCTATCTAGCCCAACGCGCTAACGGAACTTACAAATACTGGTGTATTGAAAGATTCACCGATCGTTGTCGGCGGCATCACTGCCCCATGCACCGCCGCTGCCGTTGGTGGAACCGTAGATGTCGATGGAGGTACCCCATCCGCCATAACATTCCATCCATTATTCAATTCAATTCAATTCAAAAATGGTTTATTAAAACATGACTCGCAGTTAAAAAAACTGAATTGCACATGTCAACATCATAATATGTTTAAAAAATTACATTAAGTAGAAGTTAACAAGGAAATGGACATCAGATAAAAATTATTATTAGATATTCATTGGCAAAAATACATTGGTAAAAAAAAAAAAACAGTAGGCACAATTATTAAATATACACACATAACTATATTAAAAGGTATTTAACAGACTGACGATTTGAGGAATTGCACTTTGTTTGTAGCGAACTGTTTTACATCTGGGTGGGTCATATTTGTTGGTGTGTCTTAAATTAATCTGACAGTTTCTATGGGGAGGTAGCCAATTTCTACACATGTGATGGGAGTCGATTGAATAAGCAAAATCGCTACACAGTTTGTCTCGACGGTTTTCAAGGGTTTCAAGTTTACACACATTTAAAGCTTCCCTATAAGTAGAATAGTTCTTACCAAAAATTATCCGACACACCCTTTTTTGATTACGTTCCAATTTGTTGACCTGCTCTTTAGTTAGATTACCATTGAACAAAGGAACACAGTAGTCTAAAACAGGTCTAACATAACCCTTGTAAATTGCCAATAGATCGTTCACAGGTAGATTATGAGAACGTAAACAACGCAACATGTACAACTTTCTGTTACATTTTTTGATTATCTCATTGACATGTCTGTCCCACTTTAAATTGTCTTGAATAATCACACCCAACACTTTAACGTAATGCACATTTTCTAATGGAGTGTCATTAATGAGCAGGATTTCATGATGTTGCAAGTTTCTGGCAAAAGACACTGACATGGTACAACATTTGGCTGCATTTAACTTCATGTTATTAAGTCCAGTTTTGTAGATTGACTAAGGACTGTTGAATATGAGGTAATTGAACATAATTTCGACTTTCAACAAAGGTTAAGTCATCAACATATTTATAGTAAGGGGTGTTGTCATCAATACAAGCATCGTTGATCATAATAAGAAACAATACTGGGCCTAACTTTGTTCCTTGGGGGACTCCAGTGTGAATTGTTTCCCAGGAGGAAAATGTTCCTTTATACTTCACACGCTGCTTACGACATTCAAGAAAACTAATAACCCAGGACACAATACATGGCCGTACTTGTAACTGAAGCAGTTTTTGAACCAATATATTATGATCAATTCGGTCAAATGCTTTAGAGAAATCCGTTAAAACAATGGTGGAAATTTATTTAGGGTTGTCTGCATTTTCGTACAACTGATGCAACAATTTTACCAAATAACGACAAGTGGATAATTTGCGTTGATTGCCAAATTGGTTAAAATCAATTTTCCCGGCAACGTCATCCAACAACCATTTACCTACAAAGGTTTCCGTAATTTTGGCAAAACAACTGGTAAGTGCAATTGGTCTCAGCTCAGCAATGGTCGGAGGATTAGTTTTTGGGATTGGTACTACTTCAGCACATTTCCATTGTTCAGGGACTTTGGCCTGATCAAAGGAAGTGTTAAGAATGTCAGTAAGTGGGAAAGACAACTCATAAGCAAACTCACGCAATATACGTACAGGTAAATCACCAGAAATACTAGACTTGTTAGTTTTAAGCTGACGAATTTCCTTGTATACTTCTCTTGGCTGAACATGCGGACAAGGCATGGGTGACGGTAAATAGGGAGGTAATAGTGATCTATCAATACTTGGAATGTCCTTAGCTATAGATATAAAATGATTGTTTATCAAATTATCTACATGTTCAAACTGTCCATTGCAATCAACCCCAGGAACAGTTATGGGTGGCTGATCTCGTCGGCCTTGGGTGAGTAACTTTATTTGTTGGTGCTAGCCAGCAGGGTCCTTGGTCTTCAGATGACGAACTTTATTTTGGTAGTAATGTCTCTTGGCTGACGAAATAGCATGCATGACTCTAGTCTTCACATGACTCCATAAGGGCCGGTTGTTTTGATGCCAAGCCTGTTGTCGTTGATTTATAACCGCTTTAATTTCGGCCGTGATCCATGGCTTGTCGGTCGCGTGGAAACGAATATTGCGAGTAGGTAAGTGGACACCAAGGTGCTGTTGGATTGTTTTGCATAGTAGATCACACTTTTGAGATGGATCATCGATTTGCAAGTTTTCTTCCCAGGTATGGCTAGTGAGCCATGAACCGAATGACCTGAGGCCACTGTCTGTCAATGGGCGTACAGTCTTCTTGCGACTAACTTGGTTAGTTTTTACAACTTTGTCTTTAGGCACCCAAAGTACACAATTATGGTCGCTTCTAGCCACTGGACATAAAATTTCAGTCTGAAAATAAAGATAAGAATAATTTGTGATAATCTTATCTAAAATGTTAAGACCTCTAGTCGGCTGCAAGACAACTTGAGTAAAACGCTCATCCTGTAAAAATCCTTGGATATCCAAGTCATTAAAATCTCCAATCAAAGAAATTCCAGCACCCGGATACTGTACTTGAAGAGAATCAATGCTTGCAATGAGATGATCTATATAGTCTTGGGCATGAGGACTCCTTGGTGGGAAGTAGACAACACACGTAATAAGAGATGACATTTGACGTGGTAGTCTAGGGGGTCTCATGTGGATCCAAAGAGCTTCAATGTTATCAGGAACGTGTATAGGTAGTTCCCTCGCTTTCAAAAAGTGCCTAGCATAAAAAGCCACTCCACCACCCTGGCGGTTGCTTCTTGATTTGAAGTTAGCAGAAAATCCAGGAATGGCAAACTGGTCGGGAGGCGAATCAGGGTGTAACCAAGTTTCAGTAATAGCTATGGTATCAGCATTGTTGGCATTGGCTACCATAGTTATTTCATCAAATTTGTTGACTATTGATCTAGAGTTTAGCAGGAACAGTGTAGGTTAGCAATATGTTTTCTTGGGACGAGCAGTCGTCGTGATTGTTACCTTTGTTAGACATCTTGATTGGAGTCTTATGGCTGATTTTTCTTGAAAACTTGGTGCTGCAGGTAGACGTGGGCGTATTAAAACATCAATCTTCTCATTGTTGACATTATTGTTATTGTGGATAATTGGATGTTGGAGGTTGACAGCATTTCGATGTGTCTTCAACCCACCACGGTGTCCTCGACGAGTAGCAGGTTTGGTGTTAAGTCCAAGAGTTTTGATGATGTTCCAAGTTGGTGGTGGAACTTTTAGCTTGTCACATTTGGCCCTAACACTGTGAAGATAACGACTGGAATACTGGCGAATCGAGTCCTGTGTAGTTGGTCCTGGGTTTAGAATCAATATCACCACATTGAACCAATGACTGAAATGTTGAAGTTGAGTTGTCGTAATACTGAACTCTTGGCCCTACATATTTAAAAGGTATATGTTTAAGCTCACGTATACCTGCAGTAAAACTAGGAACCAAGTATACAGTACATTGTGTCCTGCTGTAGAAACTCCATGAAAGCAGCAGAAGTAACACAATGTGACCCTTGTTACTAGTCATTGTTCAGTTAGCAGATCACCATTCAAGAAGCATGTAGTCCCTTGTAGAGTATTTTGTTGTTGCTTGGCACAGTTGAGCGAGCATGGCCAAGATGGAAGAAGTAGTATGAATGTTACTAAAGACCACTTCAGGTATAGGTTCAGAGAAACGATTATTAAAAACACCTTCAAATTGTTAAAATGTTCAGTTCAAAAAGATCCTGCAGTGTCAGTGGGCCTTAATGCAGTGTTTACTAACAAAACTAGAGCCTCAAGTAGACTAAAAAAAACACACACAAAGACAGTTTTGGAGCAAGTTTGGTTGAGCTGTATGTAGTACAGCGCCCAATCACAGGAAGCACTAGCTAAAAAGAAGCCTTGAAATTTGTTGCAACAAATTACTAGAGTGTTTAAACATAAAATTTGCTGCTCAAAATCAAATTCTGACAGCCTATGTAATACTGTTTACCTCCAAAACGCCAGTTCTCAAAAAGTTTCTTTTTAAAATGTATCGTTGCACATGTTTTCAGCAATATGGTGCAACCATGGATCGACAGCATAAAACATGACGACTGCGAGTGAGATCCAGCAATCCATACGTATGCGCTGACAACCTGCACAGCTTGAAACAATGGACCGATTACAATGGAAGCTATTGTTCCCCCTATTACCAATACAACAACAAAATGTGATGCGTCTTCCAGTGTGAATCATTTCGAGATAGTGTATTATGTAACATTTCCATCGCAATGAACACAAACAAGACAAGCAAGAATGATATGGATTAAAACAATCCCAGCTGGAATGTATCTCTGTGAGTAGACTTTGGCAAAACAATAACAGCCAGCCACAGCGGTTGCTTGGTACTACATCATCGTCCCTGGTCTCTTGCTCCTCGTCTGTGTGAGCTGCCTCATAACCATCTTGACTCCTACTAGCTGCAGGTGGTTTCACCAGAGCTCCACAAACAGCGATATGTAATGATAATCCCCCAAGTAGTAGCATTGTTCCCCTCCAGCCGTAGATGTCTAGGAAAAGCTGTATCAAGGGCACAAACGCCACGAAGACGAAGGAGTTGCCAATGGAAGACATAGCGTATTTATTAAAATAGCTTCCAATCAGATGCTTCGTTATCACGTAGGAGATGCCAATGGCTGATCATGCAAATGTAGAGGACACAATTTTTAACAAACAACTTATGATTTGAATAAAGAAATAAAGATGATTACAATTATGCCCCATATATCGTGGAAGTGTCGTGGCCGAGCGGATACGAACACCGAATTTAAACTCCGGTGTTTCTGATCAGCATAGTGTGGGTTCGAATCCCACAGTCGTGACACTTGTGGCGTCCTTGGGATGGGCCGTAAAGCCCTTGGTCCCATGTGCGCTGTAACGCATGTAAAAGAACTTATTGATCAGAGAAGGGGTTCGCCCCGGTGTTCTGAATGTGCCGTAGCACCTGGCAGACCCTTAAAAGTTACTACATTCTAGGGTTTCAAAATGTATACCATAAAAAACCTATTGAAAGATTGATATATAAATACCTCAGACAGTTTCGCTGTTCCTATGGACCGATCCGGCCTATCAATCAAACTGTGCGCGTTCACCCATTTGACCAATCACAGCAATGATTGTGGTCGGACAAACTCGGTCATGCGTGCGCGTATATTTGGCAGAATCGTGCAGAATGTCATTGGGAGTTTTCGTACACGTGTCTTGCTCGAGTTTGCGGTGGGCGGAGCTTAGTGGAAAGTCGGATCGGTCCATTGGTGCACAGCGCGTCACGTGGGTGTGTTTAAACCTTTGATTATGACCAGTCAAAAGTGTTGATATGGGCGTGACACGCGAGCTTGCACCTGTGCTTATAAGATAGTTTGTTCATTCATATTGGTCGAGAGCGACGGCTGAAATAGTTCTGCCATCCCGATACGCGCGACGCGCACAGCATTCCCTTATAAGGAGTTGTTTATCTGCTAGGGCCTTACCATTTCATAGCTGGAGGGGTGCTGTGTTGAAATAAATCATTGAACAATTATAACTGTTGCATTTAGTTTACTTTTTGACCAAAAAGTGTTGATATTTTTTGACCGAAAAGGTATTTATGAACGGGAATCAAAGTGTGTTGAATCGGTTTTCAAATTCAACACACATTGATTCCCTTATTACACTCAGCGCCGTATCTTGGTACGTGCGCTGTATAAGACTTCAAAATTATTGTGGCCGATGACGTCATACACATTGTCCCGTGTCAAACATAAAGATGCGTAACAAACATAGGGTGCACTTTGCCAAAGGTCTAGAGGTATCGATTTGTTTGTTTGTATTCGTATTTAAGAAATTTCTCCAAACTTCGCTACTATATCTAATTGTTTTCGTGATCACTCATTCCTTTACTTACCTGTAATTACGGTAAGGATGAAGGTTATGACGTATAAACTGGATAGGAATGACGCAGTTATCATGGAGATACCAGCAACTAATCCACTCACTGTCACCACAGTCCTGGCGCCAAATCTCTCCTTTAGAGGCGTAGCTAAGACACCTGTTCAGAAGGAGCAAACTTGTTAAAGATGAGCTATAATGGTACTCCTACATTAAAATCACTATCAGAACTTGTTTATGTTGTGTTCAGCTATCAATTTATTGTTGTGGTCATGTTTTTCTCCAAATAATTTTGCTACAATTTGACCAAAAAAATTTGACCTCGATTCTTCGATTTTGAAATTTCCCGCCCTGTACTGGTTCCCGGCTATTAAACCAACACTGAAACCAAAGCGGATTTGTAAACCAGCGGACGTCATGAACGTGGTCAAAAAATGGTGACGTCACACCCATTAAGCAACGAGAGTAAACAAAGATTACGCCATGTTACTCCGTGTGTTGTGTATGCGTTTTCATCCACACTATAGTCGTGCGTGTGTGCTACGAAGCTTTTTGTTTCTAGTGTATCAGCTATAAATACTGCCGACTATTTGGTTGTTTGTGGATGCACTAGAAGTTTCAAAATGTGTGTAAGAAACATCGAGAGAATTCAGGGGGATCTTCTACCACCAGGCCCCAGCCAGTGCTGCTTGTGCATGCTACGACGTCGGGGGGGGGGGGGGGGGTCCCACTGCCGTGGCCCTGGTCACAAGTGGCCGTGGAACAGCAAAAGAATCAAGGCATTACAGAAAAGAGAGGGAGAAAAGCCTGGTAAGTACTTGTTAATAATTTTTAAAAATCTACTACTGAGAAACTATCTCCATTATTAATTCAGGCCCAATACATGTACATGTAATTATAATAAGAAAAATAGTAAACAATCTCTACCCTTTTCATGCAAGGAACAATCATCATGCTGTCAAATGACACGATGTGCATGCTCTGAATCTGACTACCATAAAATAGCTACATAGTGTATTGACTCTGTTGAGTGATGAATCCATGTAGCCACCCAGTGCGTTTGGCATGTTTATGCCCTGGTTTACACTTTCTGGCAAGTTCATGCTCAAACATGTGTGAACACTATATTAGTCCATTTAAAAAGTTGATTGTTACAGTTAACAGTTTATTGGCCTTGCTGACATGTATTTATATTGGTCTATGCTGGATTGCTGGACATTGTTTTTGCCAAAGCTGCCTAAGAATTGTTCGTGTTTTTTTTTTTAAGGCACAGCTCAAAAATATGTTCAAACTCCCATCCATATAATTGCCCATCCATGGTCATTTTTTTTCCTAATTCAGGAATTACCAATTCCGGAGAAGTTTAGTGTGAAGTTTTCCTATAGCTGTTGTTTATTATTGGCTTGGCACGGTTAATTACATGGAGTGTTTACTATATTTTTATTTGCATTTGTAAAATAAGGCCAGTTCTTTTTCAGCACTAGTTTTTTTATTTATTTTTTGTTTTTGTATGTTTTTGATAGAAATAACTCGCAGCTCTACACTACAATGAGAATGCAGGACGAAGACAATGCAGGACGGAGACATGCTAGCCAGAACTAGAAATGGAGACCTAAGATTCTCAATAGCACTTTAGGTAAGTAGTAGGCCTATGCATGCAAATTTTCAGAGGATCAGATGATTTCTTCATTTTTAGTTTTTCAGCTGCCCCTTTGAAAACTGTTCAAGGTGGAGGGGGGGGGGGATGGGGTGTTGAATCGCAAGAACCCCCCCCCCCCCCCCCCCACCCACCCTGATCTGTACCTGAACAGTTTTGTACTAGGTGTAGATCTGGGGGAGGGGGTGGTTGGAGGTCATGTTTTTATCAGACATAAAGAAAACCTGCCCCCTTGGTTTTGTTGCATGTGGACTCCTTTTGTTCTGGTTTTGCGTTAACTCCTGTAAGGTTCTTTTCAAAACTACGCCAACTCAAAGAGAGATTGTCAGTTCATGATGTTACGTCAAACCTTCCGAGATTGTATTTCTGCCTTGTAAATTTTCAAGAAATCCCACATAACGATTATTTGGTTTTGTTTTTTATTTTTCATAAACAGATACGCAAAGAATGCATGCACAATGCACTTGTTCATTGTCAGCAGGGTGACAAAACATGAAAACAACTCCATCCGCAGCTGATGTGTAACCCCCGTGTCATTGACATCAACCTTCACCAGCCGGAAAAGGATGGAGCAGCTTTTTTTTTTTTTTTTTTTTTTTTGGGGGGGGGGGTGGGTCAAAGGTAGTGGGTTCAACTTTGTTTAAGAAAGAATGACCTGTGCCCAGTTTCATGGATCTGTTCACCACCAAATTCTGCGCTTATGATCACCGTTCTCTGCTTACGTCCAAATGCTAAATTTCTGCGCTAGCTGTGTAAGCGTAGAATGTCTGGTATAAACCGAGTATGCACCCATGACCCGCAAAAGCCAAAATTCGCTGGTAACCTGTGAAACGCGCTTGATGTAAGCACATAATTCCCTGCTTCCGCAAGTGCCGATTCTTTGTTTACAGTATGCAGATCCATGAAATTGGGCCCTAGCCTGTATATACACATAGATTTTTTGGTGTTTTTTTTGGGGTGGGGGGGGGGGGGGGGTTCCATGGTAGTAGAATCAACTTTGTTTGAAGAAAGAATGACCTGTGCCCAGTTTCATGGATCTGTTCACCACCAAATTCCGCGCTATGATTACCGTTCTCTGCGTACGTCCAAAGGCTAAATTTCTGCGCTCACTTTGTAAGCGTAGAATGCCTGGTATAAACCAAGTATGCACCCATGACCCGCAAAAGCCAAAATTCGCTGGTAACCTGTGAAACGCGCTTGATGTAAGCACAGAATTCCCTGCTTCCGCAAGTGCAGATTCTTTGTTTACAGTATGCAGATCCATGAAATTGGGCCCTAGCCTGTACACATTTATTTATTTATTTATTTTTTTTGATAGGGGGGGGGGGGGTTCCATGGTAGTAGAATCAACTTTGTTTGAAGGAAGAATGACCTGTGCCCAATTTCATGGATCTGTTCACCACCAAATTCTGCGCCATGACCACCGTTCTCTGCTTACATCGAAAGGCTAAATTTCTGCGCTTACTATTGTAGAATGCCTGGTATAGACCAAGTATGCACCCATGACCCGCAAAAGCCAAAAATGATGTGGGTGTTTTATTTTATTTTTTATATTTATATTATTTTTGTTTTTGTTTTGGGGGTGGGGGTAACCAGGGTAGTACAATCAACTTTGTTTAAAAACAGAATGACATGGTCTGTAAACAATGATTTTATTATACTCTTTTAATGTACAACTTAATTTACAATTTACAAAGAGAACCACAGCTAACTAGGTACATAACATGTCTTAGGTTTTTTTATTAGGGGGAGGGGCGTTGACAGGGTTGTATAGTTAACTTTGTTTGAAGACGGAATGTTCAGATGATTTCGCTATCACTAGGCAACCTTTTTTCAATTTAGATATTTTAGACTCAAAAATAAACTACTGTCGTTTGCAAATACATACATTTTTAGTGTTGTCGTTATTATGGAGGTGTACATGTAGGCTTCTGTTTTTTTTGTTTTGTTTTTATATTTCTGCTAACCAAGTTGAATGTTGTTACCATGTTAATCATAGTGTATTGTTGACAACAGGTGGCAAGTTTATTGCACATAAGTGCTAAATTATTCAATTTGAACCACACACCTAAGCCATAGTAATTTACATTTTGTGTCTTTCAGAGGGGTGGGTGGTTCAAATTAAATTAATCAATTTGAACCACCCACCCCTCTGAAAGACACAAAAAGAAATAATATACATGTACATGTATGCATAAATTATTATGCTTATAAAATTATTTCTCACTCCCTCCGGATCATTATAACTAGGAAAATTGTTACGACTGCAGACAAATAAACCAAAACAAAGCTGCCTAATCCGTTGGTGGATACGAAAATCCTTCCACTGTACTGTACATGAGGGTTTGGAAACGTCCTTCGTGTTGCTGCCATCAAACATGATGTCAGTGGCAGCGATTGAACGGCCGAGATAGTCCTAAGCTCACCACTTGCTGATATTCAACATTGCAATATTTTCTGTAAAACAAAACAAAATAATTCTTACAAAATTATTAACAAAAGAATTCATACAAAATTATTAACAGATTTGTGGTTTGCATGGTCACGTGTCAATATTGTATGTGTTTACCTGAATTGCTTTAAAACTATACCCATGCCAGAAGGCAATCATAATCCAAAGTAGCAGTTACATGCATGTACATGAGATATTTGTGTATGCACATGTGTCAACCACCACGCAGTTACTTGGTGGAGAAAAACAACAACATGAGTTATCTACAATATCAGTTTAAATTGATAGTGTATGAATTTTGCCAACAAAGTATAAAACGCAAGACAAAAATTACCCCTCCCCTCACATTTCTACTGCCTAAGTCAGTGCATGTGTTGTTCACATACATGTATTATAACGTGAATGGAGGTAAACAATAAACCTTGTCCATCATGTTCGTTCATGTTTTAATTTAGTCAAGGATAGCCTTAAACTATTTTTATGAAGCAGAAATAAACTGATCAAACGAAGCATCATTCAGTATAATTCATGAAACGTTTTGTGGCCTTACCAGTCTGGCTTTAGCCGTCGATCATCAGGGTTTGGCTCATCGTCTTCGGCCTGACGATCATCGTCCCCGGGCTGGTTAACTACATGTACTCATAACACGTCTTCGGCTTCTCAATCGTCCGGTGAGCTCCCCTTATCGCTAGAGCCCTCACTTTCCTCTGAAGTGCCTCCCTGAAATGCCTTTTCCTCATCTATACTGTGGTTTTCCCAAGACTCGCTGCCATCGGACATTTTCGCTGTTTTTTGTGTCGAAAAAATTCAAAATGCACGCATTCGATTGACCTGACACACTGTGTACAGAGCTTTGGTACGTGGTGTGACGTCACACACTGTGTATGAATGGTTCGTGGGTCACCGGCTTTTGCCGAAACTGAGTTTTCTGGGTCGGAGTACGCCGCGCGAATTTGTGTTTTTTTTTGCATGAAGGAAAAGGTTTTATTGAATACTACTAACATATCAGTCCTTATTTTACATTTCTTGTACAAAAATAGTAATATTGGCTATATCAAAAATCCGTTATAGCTCATCTTTAAAGAAAACATGGTGAGGATGAAGGTGATTGCATATAAACAGGATTGGAATGACGCAGTTATCATGGAGATACCAGCTTCCAATCCACTCACTGTCACCACAGTCCTAGCGCCAAATCTCTCCTTTAGTGGCGTGGCTAGGATACCTTTTATGAAAGTAAGTTTTTCAAAAGTAAATTAGAAAAGTAAAACGTATTACATCTCACTGGGATGCGTTAACCTGGCATTTTTGTAATAGATTACGCTGTGAACTTGGAAAAGAACCTTTGAAATAAATAAAAACATTAACAAGGATGAACACTTGCATGATTATTGAGTTCTTACGCTTGTGTTTGCAGGCAAAGTGGCGGCCGTTAGCAAGCTTTTGGCGTGAACTCTTTCGCAATTTTTTCCTTCCCTTTCAGTGCCTTCAGCAGTGGACGCCTTTGAAAATCGGGGTATCACAACATCCTAAAATAGCAAACCAGTGAAAATTTGAGCTCAAAAATTGGTCGTCCAAGTTGCGAGAGAGTAATGGCACACAAAGCACCCTTGTAGCACAAGTTGTGTGCTTTCACATTATCGAATTCGACTTAACTGACGCCTCGAACTCAATTGAAATATTTTAGTGAGAAATTACTTCTTAAAACAAAATTCGTTACTTCAGAGGGAGCCGTTTTTTCTCACAGTCAACAGCTTCCCATTCCTCGTTTCCAAGATAAGATTTATGCTAACAATTATTTTTAGAAATTACCAACAGTGTCCGATGCCTTCAAGCAAACCCCTAGCTACTTTCCTTCTAGAAAACATAAACATGCTTTAGTCTTAAAAAAAAAAAAAAAGTTACACAAACCCCAACAAAACACAAAACTGACTCCTTTACCCAAATTATTCTGACTCAAAACAATACGAATTGAGTCAAAGTAGAATCTTGGCTTTATAATCAACCCCAGACAGAGTAGGAGAGTTAGGACCTACTTTACCTACAGACAGACAGGACTTTGCAGATGACATTGCCCTACTTACAGAGCAAATCAGTCAAGCAAAAGAGCTTCTTGACAGGGTGGAGACTGAATGACAAAAAGTGGGTCTGCAGTTAAAGTCACCTGCAAGTGGTATTTTTTCAAAATAAAACTTTTGTCACTAATAATTTTTATATGTGTTTTGATGAGTGGAATGTGAATAAACAGTTAACTAAGGTTTTAAAAAATCAATTCTTATGTTATTTACAAATTTAACAGTAGACCCCAACCCGAGAGGGCGCTGTTCGTGACGTAGATGTACGGACCAAGTCGTGAGTTTGTACGTTTCAAAAAGATTTTTTTTTTTTTTTTTTTTTTTTTTTTTTCCGGCAATGCCGACCAGGTGTATTGCTGCTGAATGCAGAAAAACACTTTTTGCAATGTACCAACTCACGACTTGGACGTACATGTACTTTGCACGTGTTTTTACTATACGCATTGCAGGCAAAGTCCGCCTCGATTGACGTCACAAAAGGGGTAGGCGGAGTCAGCCCCCCAAACAACTTTTTATATATGTTTTAAACATATAAATCGTGGGAAACAATTACTAAAAAAAATGTTTTATTGTTCGTAAGCTATACTGTTATGTTTTAAAGGAAACAAATATTTCCAGGTGACTTTGAACATCAAGAAGACAAAGTACTTGGCATACAATACGGAAGACGAGGGTACATGCCTCAAAGCAATTAATGGGGACAAACTTGTAAGACAAGCTGACTTCAAATATCTAGGGTCATGGATTGACAACACAAGCAGGGATATCAAAGTTAGGAAAGCTCTGGCCTGGAAAGCACTCCACAGCATGAAAAATGTATGGTGTACAAAGATGAGTAAACACCTGAAAGTACAGCTCTTCGTCGCCACTGTTGAATCAGTGCTACTTTGTGGGTGCGTAGCATGGACATTAACATCTGTTCTACATAAACAACTTGACGGTTGCTACACCAGAATGCTACACCATGTGCTTGGTATCGGGAGCGAAGAACATCAAACACAGACCTTTATCTCGGGTTCCCCAAGCTTAGCGCCAAAATCTGCGCTAGAAGACTGAGGTTTGCAGGGCACTGCTAACGCCACCCTGAGCTTCCAGCCAGCAAGCTTGTGCTCTGGGAGCCCAAGCAAAGTCAAGCTCAAAGAGGTCGAGGCCATCTGACCTATGTCGATCTGCTGAAAAAAGGGACAATGGATTTGAGACAGCGGGGGAAGTGTCCACATGCATCCTGGAGAAACCTCCGCCGTAATATCATTGACCGAGGACAACACTCGAAATAGAAGAAACATAATCTTGTTTAGGTAAAAAATACTGGAATAGTGGAATAGTTTAAATGATTCTTTTAAATCTTCACCGTCTTTATCTATGTTTGTTAAAAACCTAAGATCTCAGTTCCTTGACTCTTATTCATAGTCTCAAAAGGTGTAACTTGTAAGTTGTGTTGGCCTTGTCTCGTTGTCTTGTCTGTTTCCTTTGTCCTTTGTCCTGTCACGGTTCCGTGGTTTTATGTTTGTTTGTCCATAGGTTATGGTACAAAAGCGTTCTGCTTCACCTTACTCCTAAATGTTGTCATTCTCCCGGTTATTATTAATACATTGTGCACCAATTATTTGTATTATCTCATGTTACTGTGTTACTTGGGTAATTTCAACTTATTGTGCTTTTTTGTAATATAATTGCGGTATTGAAATAAAAATTACTGAACTGAACTGAATACCCCGAAAAGAATTCATGGATACTTTATTTGGAAAGCCTTCTTTATCGGCATGTTTTTAGTAATCTTTAATCTTATTTTCTTGGATTAACTATTGAACCCTTTAAATTGATTTGTGATTGACCTTGTTCTTAAATTTTACCATTGTATCAGTGAGTTGCAAAGAGTCGATCATTCTACAACTGCTGAAACGTTAGGGTTTTGTAAGTTAAAGGCAGTGGACACTATTGGTAATTACTCGAAATAATTATTAGCATAAAACCTTTCTCGGTGACGACCAATGGGGAGAGGTTGACGGTATAAAACATTGTGAGAAACGGCTCCCTCTGAAGCGCCATAGTTTTCGAGAAAGAAGTAATTTTCAACGAATTTGATTTCGACACCTCAGATTTAGAACTTGAGGTCTCGAAATCAACCATCTAAACGCACACAACTTCGTGTGACAAGGGTGTTTTTTTCTTTCATTATTATCTCGCAACTTTGACGACCAATTGAGCTCAAATTTTCACAGGTTAGTTATTTTATGAATATGTTGAGATACACCAACTGTGAAGGCTAGTCTTTGACAATTACCAATAGTGTCCACTGCCTTTAAAGGGTGTATGTACATTTTGTAGGACAAAAAACACAATGTCCACAGATTTACACTAAACTTACACATGCAGTTTGAAGATAATGATAGTAGAAAGCTTCCCTGAAAATATTACGTGTTGAGACGCTGTAGTGTTTGGGTAATGAGTAAAACAATGTCATGAAAATAATTTTCGTCTCATGATCGAGACGAAAATTATTTTAAGCATTTACAAACGTATTTTCATTACATTGTTTTACTCATTTCTCAAAAAATACAGCACCTCAGTAAGTAATTTTTGAAGGGAAGCTTTCCACTATCATTATCTTCAAACCCTGTAAGTTTAATATAAATCTATGGACATTTTGAAAAAGCACCCAAATCCTTTAATAATGACCTTTCAACAGCTGCTGCTTTAGTAATTTGTGTTCATACCAAACAATACAAAATAATAATAGGTACACAAGTAGCAAGCATCCTGAGAAACTAGTTCGTCCCCTTTGGAATCCTACCAACACAAATAACAACTTTGTGTTTGGGGCTGAATGCCGTAACCCACAATAAACTCAATCTCTGCTTACCTGCGAAATATCCTCCAGCGTTGATAAAAGCAACCATCCAGCCAATTAACCAAGTTGATGTGACGAACTGTTCTTGTAGTGTAGGTAACATCATACCTAGACCTTTTTACCAAATTACACCAAGCTACTTTGGTTGTTAACAAACCCAACAAAGCAATCCAACCATGAAGACCACCATCTTGAAAAGTCTCAATTGCAAAGTGCAAAACGCGTACAAAACAGCCGGGCTTCATTTTGAAACAATTATTTGCTATTATACAAATCACATAATATTTAGCATCCCGGCTAAAAAGACCAAACTCAATCTATGTGCTAGTATTTTGTATAATCTGAAATAACACATGTTTGATTGATAAAACTTCAATAGACACTCCTGGCAGAGACCTTGTAATATGCACATATATCCTGTCTGCAAACAACTAGCAATGCTAACACTATTTGCTTCTGCTGTTACAAAGGTCATGACAACAGGTCGCCATAACAAGCACTGCAACTTGTTGTGTGATACAAAGGTTATTGTTAACAAAATAACTTTATCGGCTCAACAACTTTTCAAAGCTATGCTCAGCATCAGGCAAGGATGGCTTTTATCAATAGTCATGTTAATCTGCACGTTACGCGAGCACAAACGTGAACGTGAACGTCAGAAAAGCTCACGTTTTAAAGGCAGTGGACACTATTGGTAATTACTCAAAATAATTATTAACTTAAACACTTACTTGGTAGCAAGTAATGGGGAGAGGTTGATAGTATAAAACATTGTGAGAAACGGCTCTCTCTGAAGTGCCATAGTTTTCGAGAAAGAAGTAATTTACCACGAATTTGATTTCGAGTCCTCAAGTTTAGAGTTTGAGATCTCGAAATCAAGCATCTTAAGGCACACAACTTCGTGTGACAAGGGATTTTTTTTTGTCGTCATTATCTCGCAATTTCGACGACCAATTGTGCTCAAATTTTCACAGGTCGGCTATTTTATGCAATATTATGTTGATAACATCACTTGGTGTATATTATACACCAAGTGAGAAGACTGGTCTTTGACAATATTACCAATAGTGTCCAGTGTCTTTAAGGAAACGCACGAAGAGGAAATGCCTAATTGGCATAACGAAGGAGCAGTTCGCTCCGTCCTTCCGATTCGCCCCAATGCCTCGACATCAAAATGGGGCCATTATTCCAAAACTTAAAGCTGCATTTTGGGGAAGTAAAGTCAGGTATAGTAACCAACAGTACAAACAAAAATATCGCCAAGGAAAATTGAATTGATTGCAGAAAAAAAAAAAAAAAATAGATAAAAGGGGTAAATTGGGAAAACGCATGCAAAAATGTACTCGGATATTTTGTAAGTTTGACTCAAGAATTAGCTTCAAAGGCATTGTACACTATTGGTATTTTATACCGTAATTACTTAACATGATTCTTTGTATTACAAACTTACTTGGGAACTGTTAGAAAAGGCTCCCTCTGAAGTTAAGACGTAGTTTTTGATATAGGAGTAATTTATCACTCTATTGAATTGAATCCGAGACCTCAACTGAAAGCACACAACTTGGGCGGCAATGGTGTTATTTCGTCCTTTATTCTCTCGCAACTTCGACGACCAATTGAGTCCCGTTCACAGATTTGTTATTTTATGCATATGTTGAGATACACAGAGTGAGAAGAGTGACCTTTGACAATTACCAATAGTGTCCAGTGTCTTTAAGCCACACACGAAAAGGAAATGCTTAATTGGCACAACGAAGAAGCAGTTCGCTCGTCCTACCAAGTTGCTCCCGAAGCCTCGACATCAAAATGGATCTATTTAGTACACAACTTAAAGCTGCATTTTTGGGGAAGTAAAGTCAGGTAAAGTAAGCAACACTTGTTTTTGTTTTCATCAATGTGAGACTTTGAGGTGCTAGGTGGCAGCAGACTTAGCAGGTAAATTTCCATTGTCTACGTACATTACCGAGAACAATGGAATTTACCTGGTGAGTCTGCTGCCACCAAGCGTCTCGAAAGTCTCCCTTTACCTTTTCAATTTAAGATGAAAACAATTGTCATTACATGCGTTAGAGTAATTGATTTACTTATTTGACAAAAATACTCGACATAAAGACTAAGTCTCCAACGAGAAGCGTCAAATTAACACCATGTCGAAGTCAATTAAAACCTTAAAAACATGAAGCAAACTGTTGAATGAAACATGAATTGTTTGATTTGCACTACCCAGGTGGACAGGTTGACTCAATTAGTAGCTTTAAACAAAATCATCGAATGGAAACTGCCTAGTTATTTTTCTATACCGACATAAACAAACAACGATTCAAAATAGTAAGGTTTCAAAATTGATTCAACCTTGATTATTTTCTGCCAGGGTTTGCGTGGGTTTGAAGCGATGAATCTTAGTTTGACGCAACCAATCTTCCCTGCGTGGTATTAATTAGTGTACGCTTGCTGGTAATGCGTGCATTAGGGACAAAAAACACGAAGACCGTGACACGGCGGACAAAAGCACCAAATGTTCACGAAAGTATCAGTTTGACCCGTAGATTTCAAAAAAGTCATGCTCCAAAAAATCTGAGCATGGGATGACTTGAATTACGTCATTATGACGTCATTACGTCTTTTATGATGTAGTAAAGCAAACGCAAATACAATGGTTGGATTTCTACATGCCAAAATTATGTTTCTGAGGCCAAGGAATTTAATGACGGTGGTATTAGTTTGTAACAAATTAATATCCTTTATGGTGACTATGTTGATGCTCAAAAAATTGCAATGACCTTGACCTTATTATAACGTAATATATTGAAAATGGCAGTCATTTCCTTAAAACAGCATAACTTTAGCTATGTAATGCCGATGCAACTTATTTCAGTTGCGAATTATATGTATCAGAGGCCAGGGAATCGAATGGCGACGTTCTTGTTTCGCTGAAACAAACAGTTTTATGATTGTGTATTAAATTTGTATTTCTTTAGCATATAATGGTATAAAATACGTCATCATCACTGTGAGGACAAATCAGTGGTTTGTATGAAAACATTTTATTATGTTTAATTTTCAGCTTATGGTTCTGATGGCTAGCAAACCAGCGTTAGTAACATTTGAAATTAAAATTTGATTTTGGATTGAAATGGTTTTGTTTCAGTTTGAGACAATGTAATTACCATATACAACTTTGTAAACTGTTTTGGGGCCGACTGGTGTCGAAAATGTCCTACGATGACCAAACCACGGATTTGTTTTGGAGATAAAAAACACACAAGTATAAACATCTTGCATCTGGATTGCGTCTGGTGGTGTTAAACGAACGGTATCAGGGTTTGTATCACTCACTGATTTAGGTTTTAAACCGGAACATGTTCAAGCTAACTGGTCGGAACCTAAGGACAAATTGTACAACGATCTAAGCTCCATTATCAGCAAAGTCCCAGAGCAAGATCCAATCTTCATCCTCGAAGATCTCAACGCCAGAGTTGGTGCCGATCAAAATCCTGGTCTTCCTCACATCGGAAAGTTATGAATGTAAACGGTCAACGTCTGCTGCACAACAATCTCTGCACCAAACACTTTCTTCAACACAAAACCCCAACACAAGGTATCCTGGAGACACCCTATAGAGCAAAGCATTGGCACCAACTTGATCTCGTGCTCACGAGAGGTAACCCGCAGCTCCCAAATGCAGACTGTGATACAGACCACTCCCTTGAGTGCAGCAAAGTAAAGCTTCAACCAAGGAGAGTTCATAGATCCAAGAAGGCAGGGCAGCCTCGCATTGACACGAACAAGACTCACAACTTTGAGATAGTGGAAGCGTTTGTCCAGGTCCATAAAGATGTCTTGCCAAGAGTACCCAATTTCGATGTCAGCGGAAGATGGGAACACCTCAGGGATGCTGTCTACAATGCCATTGGTTCAGCAAGAGGCAGATCAAGTTACCCGTTTGGTTCAAAGCTCATGCTGAGGAGATATCAACTCGCATAGAAAATAAGAGACGCGCTCTCTCTGCATACAAACACTCACCTTCTGTGAGAAACTTGCATGCACCACGGACCACGTGAAACCGAGTCAAGCAAACCGCAAGGCGATGCGCCATTGACTACTGTGCCCAACTTTGCTCTCAGATCCAGACCTCTGCTGCCACAGGAAATGTTAGAGGTATGTACGAGGGAATAAAGTAGGCCACCCGAAGATGACCGCTCCTCTAAAGTCAGTTACCGGTAAGGTCCTAAAGAACCCTGTGAAGCAGATGGATCGATTGGTGGAGCACTACTCAGAGCTGTACTCCGGAGAGAACAATGTCAACACAGAAGTTCTGAACAACAAAGATTGCCCGTCCACTCTCCCCCGGAAAAGCTTCAGGAAAATATGGCATCCCCGAAGTCCTCAAGTGCGTAAAACGAATCCACATCAAGGATCTGCATGATATATTTTGCCATCGCATCATCTCTCTTCTTAGCATTGTGGGGAAACTCTTTGCTTGAGTTGTCCTAAAGAGACTTTGAATTCTTTGTGAAGAGTCTACCAAGAGTCTCAGTGTGGTTTCAAGCCAAACTGTCGACCATTGGCATGATATTATCCATCAGACATTTGCAAGAAAAAAGTAGGGAGTAGGGAAAGTCACCCTACATCGCCGTATAGACCTCACCAAGGACTTCTCCAAGATTGGTTGCCCTCCTGCTCTGCTTCGCATCGTAAAATCTTCTTTCAGGAGAACTTTACGGGGTTCATAGTCTCAGTGGCTCAACATCTGAACCCTTCGACCTCTGCAACAGTGTAAAGTAGGGCTGTGTCTGGCTCCAACCCTTTTGGCATTTTCTTCTCTGTTCTACCCAAGCATGCTCTTAGATCAGCCACGGAGGGCAGCTACCTTCGTACGAGGTCGGATGGAATCCTCTTGACCCCTCACATTTCGAAACAAAGTCCAGAGTTCAAACGAGATGCCTTAGAGATTTCCTGTTTGCAGACGACACAGCCATCTCTACACACACACACACACACACACCAGATGACCAACAGCAGCTCATGGATCGATGTTATGCGGTTTGCAAAGACTTTGGACTTACCATCAGTCTTACAAAAACGCAGGTAAGGGGCCAGGATGTTGATGAACCACTGTCTACCAGCATCACCAACCATGAGCTTGAGGCTGTCCATGAGTTTGTGTATCATGTCTCAACCATCTCCGACAATCTCTCGCTCGTATAAGTAGAACTCAACAGGCGTCTAAGGTATAGGAAAGACTACCACAACACTCTCCACGCTTACAAAGAGAGTAATGATGTAACAAAAAGCTTTCAGAGCATACCAAAGTCCAGCCTTAGAAGGTTCGTTTGGTGAAAACGCTCCTCTATACGGCAGTGAACCCCGTACCCATAGGCTCCCGTCAAGAGCATAGACTCGACGCCTCCCACATGCAACGCCTGAGGCGCATCCTCTGCATCTCCTGAAAAGACCACATACCAATAACACATTGCTTGATAGAGCAGCAAGTCTCCATGTTTACCCTCCTCGAGTATAATGCCTTGGCTGGGACATGTCACCAAGTGGAGGACGGACGTATCCCAAAAGACCTCCTGTATGGAGAGCTGGCATCAGGGAACGAAGAGGCCGTTCGGTAGACCCAAGCTGCGCTACAAAGACACTTCCAAGTGTGAAGCAGTCACTGCAGACCGATGCGCCCGGAAGCAGGAGGTGCAGAGAGGTATTTCTCAGTTCGAGGAATACCTGTCGCAACGGGCAGATGAGGAATGACTCCAGAGGAAGGCCCAGCCTCAAGCAGTTAGGACAGCTTCATCTTTCACCTGCAGTTACTGCGGCAGAGACTGTCATTCCCGCATTGGACTCTACAGCCACACCATACGCTATTCCCTAACCAACATCCAATTCAAACAGCACAACTCCGTGGTTCTCAAAGATTGACGGATGCCTACTACTATTAATACAAAAAGTTTCATTTTTGACTCTCCGTGAGACTTTTTTGCAACATTTCCTTTGAAGTTTCCCATATGCGCTATTCAACATAATAATACACCCTATAACCTATATCAGGTAAGAGTCATTGTGTTTCATTGTGTTATTGTGTTTTGTTTTGGTTGATAGTATATTGTTTACGATATCATAATGACATCACGGTGTCTTATAGATCAGTGTCACGGTAATTATACCATATGAACTCAAACAGATTAGCATTTTGACGAAGCCACACGACATTAATTTTACTTTCAAACTTTGCGTTATTTGTGTAGTGTTGATGATGATGACGTCATAATTACATCACTATACTCACCATATAATATATTATTTATTTTTTTCAAACTAATACTACCCTAATTGAATTCCTTGACCTTTAGAAACATAATTTTGGCAAGTAGAAATCCCATCGCATGGCATTTTCCTAGGCTTTATTACATAAAAAAAGGTTATGACGTCATAATGACGTAATTCAAGGTGATGCCATTCTTAGATTTTTTGGAGCATGACTTTTTTTAAATCTGTGGGTCAAATTGATACTTTGGTGAAAAAATGGTGCTTCTGTCCGCCCTGTCACGATCTTTTCCTTAATCCACCTTACTATATGGGCCATCCAGGCAGTCAAAACAAAAACTGATTGTTTTGTATATTCTCTTTTTCACGAAGCACTTATCTGCACCATTGAACGTGATCCAGAGTCTGGTTTTCGTTACCGTTGGGTAATTCCTGAACCTGATCCATGCCAGTGCGCTACGATACGTGTTGGTGGTCTGAATACCCGTACACCTTACAGACCCTTCGTGGTTACATACATGGATACATTCATCCACAGTGATGACTAACAGGAGATTCAAACATGGCTCAACTGCACGAGGAAGGTTGAAGGTAAACATCTTCAGTTGTTTCAATATAGCCCCCCTTTGAGAATTGTTGATTGCACTTGGTTTAAAACCCTGAACCCTTGTTGACTTTTACTCCCAGTCTTACATAGACGATGTGACCTATGTTTACATTCAAACCGCCCTCTGTTGACAAAACACTATATACGTCATGTTTCGCCGGGCACTGAGATGCGTAGTCAAAGTGAGATTGCGTACACTTTCTAGCTGGCTGCCAAAACACAAAGGTTTTGCCCGGCGGTATGCGCGCGAATCATGTTGTGGTTTTCGTGTGACGTCAGAGGTCACATCGTCTATACATTC
Organism: Asterias amurensis; assembly: GCF_032118995.1. Classification (NCBI taxonomy): domain Eukaryota; kingdom Metazoa; phylum Echinodermata; class Asteroidea; order Forcipulatida; family Asteriidae; genus Asterias; species Asterias amurensis. The sequence continues at coordinate 18,367,673 of NC_092657.1, read as the reverse complement.
CACACTTGTATTTTACATGTTTTTATCAATGAATATAATCTTTCACTGCAAAAAAAAAACTCAGTTTGAGCAAAAAATATCGGCTCCTCTGTTCACAATAATGGCCAAAAACTTTTGACAAAAAGACATTGAGCCACTGGCCCAGTTTTGACTGGGAGCCATTCCTGGCTAAATGTGAGTTAAACAATAGTCATGGCTCATTTTGGTTTTTGTTGTTGTTGACAATTTTTTTTTTTATATTAGCCATTGCATTTGTGAACAGTAGATACACGGACAGAGTCGGCGTTGAACAAAGTGTTGGCTCCAAACCAGAAAGAAAATATTTCCTTCATGCTCCATCAGTACCGCCATGAACGAACTGAGGCATTCTTCTTCCCAGTGTTTTGTCCTGTACATTCTTATGTAAACAGTTATTAATAATATTCAAGAGTGAAGAATTTCAGAAATGACATGGTCCACATTTGTCACTGTATCGTTTAAACTTGTTCACAGTCGCCGACTGACTCAGCATGAGTTCGGTGAGTTCAGTCAGTATCATAACAAACTTTTCACATGCATACAACTTTAACGTACAAGATCCTGGGTGGAAGGTTAAACGATTTTATATCACTACCTGAATGGCAGAACATTGTTTCCCTGCTGATCTGCTCAAAACTAAAGAAGAATCTCTGTTTTTACTCGATACAAAACGATGGATTTTGTTCGTGTGCGCGAGTAGTCGGGACGTCGCATCCTACATGTGTAGTCTACGGTGTAGTCCACATTATAGTCTGGTCCCGCGCGTTTGTTTTGGACACAAAATGGCTTCTAATCGCAAGTTGTCGCAACTCTCCCAATATACGGCTCTGTGCAGGACAGTGAAACAGCGCCCTCAAGAGTCCGGAGGAGACGGCGAAGGCGACGGCGACGCGAAGTGTCGTCTTTGGAACACCATGCAGAACATCAACACCGGCTGTTGGAACCCTTAATTGATAATACTCCAAACATGAATAATTCACCAATACAAACTAAAGTGCAAATTTTAGCATGTGAACTGTTAGTGCAGCCCAGTTTAAATATAGAGACAAAGGCTTGCAATGTATGGATTGGTTGTTCAAACTATTTGGGGTTTCCCTAATATCAGGGTTGCCTACCATATTTTAAAGGCAGTAGACACTATTGGTAACTTCTCAAAATAATTATTAGCATAAAACCTTACCTGGTGACGAGTAATGGGGAGAGGTTGATATTATAGAACATTGTGAGAAACGGCTCCCCAGAAGTGACATAGTTTTCGAGAAAGAAGTCATTTTCCACGAATTTTATTTCGATACCTCAGATTTAGAATTTAAGGTCTCGAAATCAACCATCTCAAGGCACACAACATCGTGTGAAAAAGGTGTTTTTTCTTTCATTATTATTTCGCAGGTTCGACGACCAATTGAGCTTAAATTTTAAAAGGTTTGTGATTTTATGCATATGCTGAGATAAACCAGGTGAGAACACTTGTCTTGGACAATTACCAATAGTGTCCAGTGTGGACACTACGCTTGTCGGAACGATCTTTAAACAAGATGTCAGTCTCCTCTGACGATAAAAAGAGCAAGCTAGTCGAAACGTTGAGACCAGTTCAGAACTGACTCCGCGGCAGTACAGTTAATACGATCCTATAAGCTAAAGTCCAGGTCTATTTTCTATACCATCCGCCATGGTGATAGATAAAAAGCAGGACAGCTCTTTTCAGAACTGAGAAGTCTCACGAAACCGATTATCTACTCCGCGGCAGTAGAATAAATGCAAGACAGGTCTCCAAGAACAAACTGTACCTGGCAAGTATGATACACACGTACATGGTGTTACCGCAAACCAAATATGTCAGAAAACGTAAGGAATGTTAAAAGAAATAGGTTTGCTCTTGGCCCATAATATCGTATAGCAACTTGTTTTAACAGAAACAGCATTTTTTCACATCCAGGGGAAGCGTCCGATGAGATTTACAAAAGAAACAATGTTGCAACTCGATGACACGTGGTGCAGGAGGTATATTTTTGTTCACCTATAAACTATAAGCATTGAATTCGCGTGACCTGACATCTAATGATGTCATGATGAAAACAACGAACGAAAACTATAGTAATGTCTCCGTTCTACAAACTGGAGTTAAATCAAACTTCATCTTGCACTGCTGTTCAACATATCTAGCCAATTTAATGCAAGTACTGATTTGTACTTTTTAGGTTGATATTCTTGTTGTTTTCTCTTGACAAACTTGACCGACGCCTTTGAATGTTTCTCTTTTTCAGTAAATGAAAGTGCGCCTTATTAATGTTGTAGTTTATTATTTATTGTATATGCTTGCGAAGGTAACAATGTTTTTTGATGGCTTTTATATTTTAGAAAACAGATGCGGAAAGCTAACGTTGTTTGTAAAGTCAAAAGTTGCACTAATAGTTGCTAGCTCATAAATGACAATAACACAACATCCACACCGGCTGTTGGAACCCTTAATTGATAATACTCCAAACATGAATAATTCACCAATACAAACTAAAGTGCATATTTTAGCATGTGAACTGTTAGTGCAGCCCAGTTTAAATCTAGGGACGAAGCCTTGCAATGTGTGGATTGGTTGTTCAGACTCTATGTAATTGTTTGGGGTTTCCCTACTATCACATCAGGGTTGCCTACCACACCTTAAAGGCAGTGGACACTATTGGTAATTACTCAAAATAATTATTAGCATAAAACCTTACCTGGTGACGAATAATTCACCAATACAAACTAAAGTGCAAATTTTAGCATGTGAACTGTTAGTGCAGCCCAGTTTAAATCTAGGGACGAAGCCTCGCAAAGTGTGGATTGGTTTGTTTAGACTAACGTGATTGATTGAGGTTTCCTTACTATCAGGGTTGCCTACACCACATATTAAAGCCATTGGACCCTTTCGGTAAACAGTGTTGTCCAAGGCCCACACTTTGTGTACCACAACTTCTATATCAAATAACAAACCTGTGAAAATTTAGGCTCAATCAGTCATCGGAGTCGGGAGAAAACAACGAAAAAACCCACCCTTGTTTCCGCGCGTTTCGCCGTGTCATGACATGTGCTTAAAATAAATCCGTCATTCTCGTTAACGAGAATTTATATTGTTTTGCTGTTTTCTCAAAAAGTAAAGCATTTCATTGAATAATATTTCAAGAGAAGTCTTTCACCATTGCCTTCTGTAAACCCTGTAAGTTATTTGTAAATTTGGGAACCCTTAATTGATAATACACTAAACATGAATAATTCACCAATACAAACTAAAGTGCAAATTTTAGCATGTGAACTGTTAGTGCAGCCCAGTTTAAATCTAGGGACGAAGCCTTGCAATGTGTGGATTGGTTGTTCAGACTCTACGTAATTGTTTGGGGTTTCCCTACTATCACATCAGGGTTGCCTACCACATCTTGAAGGCAGTGGACACTATTGGTAATTACTCAAAATAATTATTAGCATAAAACCTTACCTGGTGACGAGTAATAGGGAGAGGTTGATAGTAGAGAACATTATATGAAACGGCTCTCTCAGACGTGACATAGGTTTTGAAAAAGAAGTCATTTTCCATGAATTTGATTTTGAGACCTCAGATTTAGAATTTGAGGTCTCGAAATCAACCATCTAAACGCACACAACTTCGTGTGACAAGGGTATTCGTTTCTTCTTCAATTATTATCTCGCAACTTCGACGACCAATTGAGCTTATTTTTACAGGTTTGTTATGTTATGCATATGTTGAGATAAACCAAGTGTAAACACTGATCTATGCCAATTACCAGTAGTGTCCAGTGAGGACAGTACGCCTGTCGGAATGATTTTTGAACAAGATGTCAGAAAACGTATGGAATATTACATTAAATGGGTTTGGTTTTTGCCCTTAATATCGTATAGCAACTTTTTGCTTTTACAGAAACTGCACATTTCGCACATCCAAGGGGAATTGTCCGATGAGCTACAATAAAAAAAATAACATGGCGACTCGATGACACGTGGTACATGAGGTATATTTTTGTTCACCTATAAACTATAAGCCTTGAATTCGCGTGACCTGACATCTAATGATGTCATAATGAAAACAACGAACGAAAACTATAATAATGTCTCCGTTCTACAAACTGGAGTTATATCAAACTTCATCTTGCACTGCTGTTCAACATAATTAGCCAATTTAATGCAAGTACTGATTTGTACTTTTTAGGTTGATATTCTTGTTGTTTTCTCTTGACAAACTTGACCGACGCCTTTGAATGTTTCTCTTTTTCAGTAATTGAAAGTGCGCCTTATTAATGTTGTAGTTTATTATTTATTGTATATGCTTGCGAAGGTAACAATGTTTTTGATGGCTTTGATATTTTAGAAAACAGATGCGGAAAGCTAACGTTGTTTGTAAAGTCAAAAGTTGCACCAATAGTTGCTAGCTCATAAATGACAATAACACATCAACACCGGCTGTTGGAACCCTTAATTGATAATACACTAAACATGAATAATTCACAAATACAAACTAAAGTGCAAATTTTAGCATGTGAACTGTTAGTGCAGCCCAGTTTAAATCTAGGGACGAAGCCTTGCAATGTGTGGATTGGTTGTTCAGACTCTACGTAATTGTTTGGGGTTTCCCTACTATCACATCAGGGTTGCCTACCACATCTTGAAGGCAGTGGACACTATTGGTAATTACTCAAAATAATTATTAGCATAAAACCTTACCTGGTGACGAGTAATAGGGAGAGGTTGATAGTAGAGAACATTATATGAAACGGCTCTCTCAGACGTGACATAGGTTTTGAAAAAGAAGTCATTTTCCATGAATTTGATTTCGAGACCTCAGATTTAGAATTTGAGGTCTCGAAATCAACCATCTAAACGCACACAACTTCGTGTGACAAGGGTATTCGTTTCTTCTTTAATTATTATCTCGCAACTTCGACGACCAATTGAGCTTATTTTTACAGGTTTGTTATGTTATGCATATGTTGAGATAAACCAAGTGTAAACACTGATCTATGCCAATTACCAGTAGTGTCCAGTGAGGACAGTACGCCTGTCGGAATGATTTTTGAACAAGATGTCAGAAAACGTATGGAATATTAAAATAAATGGGTTTGGTTTTGGCCCTTAATATCGTATAGCAACTTTTTGCTTTTACAGAAACTGCACATTTCGCACATCCAAGGGGAATTGTCCGATGAGCTACAATAAAGAAATAACATGGGGACTCGATGACACGTGGTACATGAGGTATATTTTTGTTCACCTATAAACTATAAGCCTTGAATTCGCGTGACCTGACATCTAATGATGTCATAATGAAAACAACGAACGAAAACTATAATAATGTCTCCGTTCTACAAACTGGAGTTAAATCAAACTTCATCTTGCACTGCTGTTCAACATAATTAGCCAATTTAATGCAAGTACTGATTGGTGTTTTTCAGGTTGATATTCTTGCTTGCTTCCCTCTTTACCGACGCCCTTGAAGGTTTCTCTTTTTCAGTAATTGAAAGTGCGCCTTGGTTGTAGTTTGTTATTTATTGTATAATGCTTGTGAAGATTGCAATGTTTTTTGATGGCCTTTATATTTATGAAAACAGATGTGGAAAGCTAACGTTGTTTGTAAAGTCAAAAGTTGCACCAATAGTTGCTAGCTCATAAATGACAATAACACATCAACACCGGCTGTTGGAACCCTTAATTGATAATACACTAAACATGAATAATTCACAAATACAAACTAAAGTGCAAATTTTAGCATGTGAACTGTTAGTGCAGCCCAGTTTAAATCTAGGGACGAAGCCTTGCAATGTGTGGATTGGTTGTTCAGACTCTACGTAATTGTTTGGGGTTTCCCTACTATCACATCAGGGTTGCCTACCACATCTTGAAGGCAGTGGACACTATTGGTAATTACTCAAAATAATTATTAGCATAAAACCTTACCTGGTGACGAGTAATAGGGAGAGGTTGATAGTAGAGAACATTGTATGAAACTGCTCTCTCAGACGTGACATAGGTTTTGAAAAAGAAGTCATTTTCCATGAATTTGATTTCGAGACCTCAGATTTAGAATTTGAGGTATCGAAATCAACCATCTAAACGCACACAACTTCGTGTGACAAGGGTATTCGTTTCTTCTTTAACTATTATCTCGCAACTTCGACGACCAATTGAGCTTATTTTTACAGGTTTGTTATGTTATGCATATGTTGAGATAAACCAAGTGTAAACACTGATCTATGCCTATTACCAGTAGTGTCCAGTGAGGACAGTACGCCTGTCGGAATGATTTTTGAACAAGATGTCAGAAAACGTATGGAATATTAAAATAAATGGGTTTGGTTTTGGCCCTTAATATCGTATAGCAACTTTTTGCTTTTACAGAAACTGCACATTTCGCACATCCAAGGGGAATTGTCCGATGAGCTACAAGAAAGAAAAAAACATGGCGACTCGATGACACGTGGTACATGAGGTATATTTTTGTTCACCTATAAACTATAAGCCTTGAATTCGCGTGACCTGACATCTAATCATGTAATGATGAAAACAACGAACGAAAACTATCCGTTCTACAAACTGGAGTTAAGTCAAACTTCAACATAATTAGCCAATTTAATGCAAGTACTGTTTCGTACTTTTTAGGTAGATATTCTTGCTTGTTTTCCACTTGACAAACTTGACCGACGCCTTTGAATGTTTCTCTTTTTTCAGTAATTGAAAGTGCGCCTTATTAATGTTGTAGTTTATTATTTATTGTATATGTTTGCGAAGGTAACAATGTTTTTTGATGGCTTTTATATTTAAGAAAACAGATGCGGAAAGCTAACGTTGTTTGTAAAGTCAAAAGTTGCACTAACACTTGCTAGCTCATCAATGACAATAACACAACATCAAGACCGGCCGTTGGAACCCTTAGTTGATAATACACTAAACATGAATAATTCACCAATACAAACTGGAGTGCAAATTTTAGCATGTGAACTGTTAGTGCAGCCCAGTTTAAATCTAGGGACGAAGCCTTGCAATGTGTGGATTGGTTGTTCAGACTCTACGTAATTGTTTGGGGTTTCCCTACTATCACATCAGGGTTCCTACCACATCTTAAAGGCAGTGGACACTATTGGTTATTACTCAAAATAATTATTAGCATAAAACCTTACCTGGTGACGAATATTTCACCAATACAAACTAAAGTGCAAATTTAGCATGTGAACTGTTAGTGCAGCCCAGTTTTAATCTAGGGACGAAGCCTCGCAAAGTGTGTATTGGTTTGTTCAGACTAACGTGGTTGTTTGGGGTTTACTTACTATCAGGGTTGCCTACACCACATATTAAAGCCATTGGACCCTTTCGGTGAACAGTGTTGTCCAAGGCCCTCACTTTGTGTACCACAACTTCTATATCAAATAACAAACCTGTGAAAATTTAGGCTTAATCGGTCATCGGAGTAGGGAGAAAACAACGGAAAAACCCATCCCTGTTTCCGCGCGTTTCGCCGTGTCATGACATGTGCTTAAAATAAATCCGTCATTCTCGTTAACGAGAATTTATATTGTTTTGCTGTTTTCTCAAAAAGTAAAGAATTTCATGGAATATTATTTCAAGAGAAGTCTTTCACCACTGCCTTCTGTAAATCTTGGAAGTTATTTGTAAATCTGTGATTTATTTATTTATTATTATTATTTTTTTCTGAACCGATAGTGTCCAATGGCTTTAAAGGCAGCGGACACTATTGGTAATTACTCAAAATAATTATTAGCATAAAACCTTACCTGGTGACGAGTAATAGGGAGAGTTTGATAGTCAAGAACTTTGTGAAAAAGAAGTCGAGAAAGAAGTCATTTTCCATGAATTTGATTTCGAGACATCAGATATTTGAATAAGATGTCAGTCTCCTGACGATAACTAGAGCAAGCTAGTCGAATTGTTGAGACCAGTTCAGAACTGACTCCTCGGCAGTCAGTTAATACGATCCTATAAGCTAAAGTCCAGGTCTATTTTCTACACCATCCGCCCTGGTTATAGTTAAAAAGCAGGACAGCTGTTTTCAGAACTGAGAAGTCTCACGAAACCGATTATCTACTCAGCGGCAGTAGAATAAATGCAAGACAGGGCTCTAAGAACAAACTCTACCTGGCAAGTATGATACACACGTACATGGTGTTACCGCAAACCAAATATGTCAGAAAACGTAAGGAATATTAAAAGAAATAGGTTTGCTCTTGGCCCATAATATCGTATAGTAACTTGTTTTAACAGAAACAGCATTTTTTGTTCACATCCAGGGGAAGCGTCCGATGAGCTTTAAGAAAGAAACAAGGTTGCAACTCGATGACACGTGGTGCAGGAGGTATATTTTTGTTCACCTATAAACTGTAAGCCTTGAATTCGCGTGACCTGACATCTAATGATGTCATGATGAAAACAACGAACGGAAACTATAATAATGTCTCCGTTCTACAAACTGGAGTTGAATCAAACTGTATCTTGCTCTGCTGTTCAACATAATTAGCCAATTTAATGCAAGTACTGATTTGTACTTTTCAAGTTTGTATTCTTGCTTGCTTTCCTCTTGACAACCTTGACCGACGCCTTTGAATGTTTCTCTTTTTCAGTAATTGAAAGTGCGCCTTGGTTGTAGTTTATTATTTATTGTATATGCTTGCGAAGATAGCAATGTTTTTTGTTGGCTTTTACATTTATGAAAACAGATGTGGAAAGCTAACGTTGTTTGTAAAGTCAAAAGTTGCACTAATAGTTGCTAGCTCATAAATGACAATAACACAACATCCACACCGGCTGTTGGAACCCTTAATTGATAATACTCCAAACATGAATAATTCACCAATACAGTTTAAATCTAGGGACGAAGCCTCGCAAAGTGTGGATTGGTTTGTTCAGACTAACGTGATTGTTTGGGGTTTCCTTACTATCAGGGTTGCCTACACCACATCTTAAAGTCATTGGACCCTTTCGGTAAACAGTGTTGTCCAGGGCCCACACTTTGTGTACCACACCTTTCATATCAAATAACAAACCTGTGAAAATTTAGGCTCAATCGGTCATCGGAGTCGGGAGAAAACAACGGAAAAAACCCACTCCTGCTTCCGCGCGTTTCGCCGTGTCATGACATGTGTTTAAAATAAATCCGTCATTCTCGTTAACGAGAATTTATATTGTTTTGCTGTTTTCTCATAAAGTAAAGCATTTCATGGAATACTATTTCAAGAGAAGTCTTTCACCATTGCCTTCTGTAAACCCTGTAAGTTATTTGTAAATCTGTGATTTTTATTTTTTTTTTTCTGAACCGAAAGGGTCCAATGGCTTTAAAGGCAGCGGACACTATTGGTAATTACTCAAAATATTTATAAGCATAAAACCTTACCTGGTGACGAGTTATAGGGAGAGGTTGATAGTAGAGAACTGTGTGAGAAACGGCTCCGTCAGAAATGACATAGTTTTCGAGAAAAAAGTCATTTTCCATGAATTTGATTTCGAGACCTCAGATTTAGAATTTGAGGTCTCGAAATCAACATCTAAACGCACACAACTTCGTGTGACAAGGGCGTTTTGTTTCTTTCAATATTATCTCGCAACTTTGACGACCAATTGAGCTTACATTTTTTACAGGTTTGTTATTTTATGCATATGTTGAGATAAACCAAGTGAAAACACTGATCTTTGACAATAACCAATAGTGTCAAGTGTGGACAATACGCTTGTCGGAACGATTTTTGAACAAGATAGAAAACGTATGGTATTCCATACGTTTTCTTACATCTTGTTCAAAAAAAGGGTTTGCTCTTGGTCCGTAAAATCGTATAGCAACTTTTTTTGCACATCTAGGGGAAGTGTCCGATGAGCTACAAGAAAGAAAACAAAACATGGCGACTCGATGACACGTGGAACAGGAGGTATATTTTTGTTTATCTGTACTAAGCATTGAATTCGCGTGACCTGACATCTAATGGTGTCATGGTGAAAAAAATGAACGAAAACTTAATAATAAGGTCTCCTTTCTACAAACTGGACTTAAATCCAACTTCATCTTGCACTGCTGTTCAACATAATTAGCTATCTTAATACAAGTACTGATTTGTACTTTTCAAGTTGATATGCTTGCGAAGCTAACAATGGTTTTTGGTGGCTTTTATATTCATGAAAACATATGTGGAAAGCTTACAGTGTTTGTAAAGTCAAAAGTTGCACTAATAGTTGTTAGCTCATAAATGACAATAACACAACATCCACACCGGCTGTTGGAACCCTTAATTGATAATACTCCAAACATGAATAATTCACCAATACAAACTAAAGTGCAAATTTTAGCATGTGAACTTTTAGTGCACCCCAGTTTAAACCTAGGGACGATGGCTTGAATCGTGTGGATTGATTGTTCAGACCCTATACGTCATTGTTTGGGGTTTTCTATATAATAGTTGCCTATACCAAATCTAAAACTGACATTTCTTAAGCACTACACGAGTATCTTCAGGTATATGGTTCTTTCGGAAAAACAAAAAACATTATAAAGAAAAACTTTACATGTAGTGGTTGTATTTGACAAACACTAATTGTTCGGTGTACAAACACATCAAATTTATTATAAAAACTTAACCTCTTTAATCCCAACCCAAGGTGTTTTATAAAATGGGTGGGATTCGAACCTACAAGGTTTGCAATGCTGTGCAGATCTCTCACCACTTCTAGAGCAGATATCTTACCATTAGACCACCGAACTCATGTGTCTTTGTTGTGCTCACCATACGAATATACTAACAAAGCCCCCTGCCAAATTAGGTCTTGAGGACTTTCTGGTCAATGAACCGTCGGCTGATCAATGGAGCGGAACAGCCAAATACAATGCTTTGTGCAATATACACAAAACTTGGGTCTGTTTATTGGTAGTTTTTAAATGTTATCAAAATGGGTATAAAAGGGGTATCTCTATAAGCAAACATTTGAGAACAAACATTTGAGTTTCAATTTCATATGAGCTTCGGAAGAGGCTTTTGTCAGGGGACAATGGACGCTGAGAAGAAGATTTGTTAAGCAAACAAACATAACACTACACTAGACTTAACAAAAACAAGGTGTTCAGAATGTCGTTAAATTTTTGGTCGTAACACATCCCAGGTGAATACATGTAAGCTTCATTTTACCTTTGTGAAGTACGTAAAGCCCTTTCATATGATGTATAGATTGTAAAAAAATAGCTTATTTTGTTGAATAATATGAACTTGTGAAATATTGACGACTGTGGAAGAGACTAATTAGCCGAAAGGGAAAGGTATGTTGAAAACGCCTCGAACACAGACTATACATGTACATACAACTACATTAAGAATGATTAATACATACCTTGGACGGTTTCAAGTCTCTGATTGGTAAAAACCCGGTCACGTGTGAGAGTGTTAACGGTGGTATAAAGACCGGCTTTGGAAAATAGCGAATAAGTGGCCCCTAACTCAGCATACATTGTGTAAACCTTGCGCGTTGCACTGTATCGCATGCTTATTTAAGTCCATGTTAGTTTAATTGCAACTTCGCGCACTTGCGCGTACGCGCGCTGAAAATGTATAAATTTTGAGTGCGCGCGTATTACATGTGCGCGCGTATAAACTGACGCTGAGCTCATGCATGCGCGCGTTTTAATGGACAATTTGGACAGTTTTAGCCGTTTAATTTAGCCGGTTGGTGGCTGGCGCTGTTAACGGACTCCCTCGCCTCCGGCTCGGTCCGTTAACAGCGCCAGCCACCAACTCGGTCATTACCACGCAGTGAAGACCGGGTTTTTGCACTGTTATACCCTAGTTTTTGACCTACACCCTGTTGTGGAGCGTGACTCGTCACCGCAGCACTACGTGTTGCACGTGTAAAACCGTTATGCACGACCAATGTGGAAAGTACGTCGTCCTTTAAACATTATTTTTTTAATTTAATTTTCAACTTCCGACTTGAACCGGAAGACAAAAGGTGCTTTTGCTAGCGGACGAAGAGAAGAACTAGCCTTAAGTTTTTGTCGTAACAAAAACTAGGTGTTCGAATAGGCGATACATTTCTGGTCGTAACACATCCCAGTTTAAATACATGTAAGCTTCATTTCACCTTGACCAAGCCTAAATTGTAATACTTAGTATATAGATCATGAACCTGCACCTTTATGGTGACGTCATGAGACGCTTGATGACGTCATCGTAACAAAAACAAGGTGTTCGAAATGTCGATAAGTTTCTGGTCGTAACACATCTCAGTTTAAATACATGTAAGCTTCATTTCACCTTGACCAAGCCTGAATTGTATTACTTAGCATATAGATCATATAGATCATGTATCTTTAAGGTGACGTCATGTGCCGCTTGATGACGTCATCGTGGTGTGAACTATTTTTTTTTCGGAAGTAACAAATCCCAGTTTGGATATATGCACAGCTTGATTACCAAAGTTGCATTTTATAGGCAATTCCGATTAAGACAGGTCAAAAGATCAAGAAAAGGTCACCAACATATCCGTTTGTGAAGTTAAGCTCTTTCATATTATGATGTATAAATTGTCAAAATATTATTATTATTTTTTTTTAAAGATGAAATTGATTGATATTGACATGAAATAAATGTATCTTAAAATGACCCCCCACAAATATGTACGACTGTAGAAGAGACTAACAAACCGAAAGGGAAATGTATGTCGAAAACGCCTTGATCACAGACAATACGAAGCCACATGTAAGTACCGACCGGGCCCGACTTTGCTTAACTTCAGTTATCGGACCAGAACCGGTACCTTCAACGTAGTATGGTCGTAGTTCCTGAGATATGAATTTTTTAAATTTCAACTTCCGATTTTAACCGGAAAGAAGAAAGGGTCAAAATGGGGTCAATACGAAGCGTGTGAAAGACGTCTTATATCAAAACAGAATATCAGGGAAATACGTCTTACCAAGATAGACTATCAGGGAAACACGTTTTCCCAGAATAAGATATCGGGGAAAGACGTCTTACCAAGATAGTATCAGGAAATGAGTCTTACCAAGAAAGAGTATCAGGGAAAGACGTTTTTCCAGAATAAAATATCGGGGAAAGAGGTCTTACCAAGAAAGAATATCAGGGAAAAAAGTTTTCCCAGAAAAAAATATCAGGAAAGACGTCTTACCCGGATACAATATTAGGGAAAGACGTTTTCCCAGAAATAAGATTTTGGGGAAAGACGTCTTACTTGGATATAATATCAGGGAAAGACATCCCAATATTTCACATTTCCGAGATTATTATCTCGGAAATTTGTTAGCGCGGATTGTCACTTTAAGCTTCCGTAAGTTACAACGTGTCAACACACAGCATTTTGGTTTTGTGCCAATATTAAAGTCACCTGGAAGCTTTTGTCACTAAAACATGTGTTTTGATGAGTGGAATATCAATAAACGATTAACTAAGGTTTACAAAACTTAGTTTCCATGTTATTTACAAATTTGAAGAAAACAAACCGACCGAGAGGACGCTGTTCGTCACGTCAATCGAGGCGCGATGAATCGCATGCAGTGCCAACACAAGATAGTGACGCTTGGCGCAAGCTAAAAACATGCCCTCAACGTTGAAACAATACCTGCTTTTGTTCACGTTAGGCAAATGCTATTTTAGGTTCGTTACGTCTTTCAGGTACCTTTTTCGACGTCCCCACTAGCTGGAAAACTGTTGGAATGGCGTCATGTTTTAAAACAGAACTTTTTTCTTCATGTGAAAATGTGTAGTCTATTCCGGATTCTCGAAGCAGGACGGCTCGAATGTTTGCTGCACAGCGCTGGAAATTACGTCGGACCGGACCACTTTGCAAACTGACCCCATCTTTAGTTGTTTTGCTTCATCCAGCAGCAATACACCTGGGGCGACACTGCCGGAAAAATGCAAGATAACAACTTTTTCGAAACGTACAAACTCACGACCAATACTTGAATGTACCGTTGCACGTACGTGTGTTCGATGTTCGATCGAGGCAAAGTCTGCCTCGATTGACGTCACCTAAATGGTAGGCGGAGTCACCCCCACCCAACTTTATTTGTTTGTTTAAACATATAAATCGTTAAAAACAACCACATAATGATACTCTTATGTTTGAAAAGAAAATATATTTCCAGGTGGCTTTAAGGTTCATGCTAAATACCATAAACAGCGGGGGGGGGGGGAGGGGAAACAAATTTATGAAATTAAATCAGAGTGGGAAGCGGCACTTATGGTAACAGAAAGTAGCCCTTTAACACAGTTTGCTAAAATGTCCGACCACTGGTTCCAAATAAAAAGCGCTCTGACGTCACTTTGTTTTTGACCAATCACGCTGAGAATCCGAAAGGACGGTGATGTCTTTTGGGCGTGGTCTGAGCCAGTACTGTACACACTTTTGCGGCGTGATTGTTATAAAAGGTGTACACGTACCACTAAAATCATCAAATTCAGCATTTATCTCGGAGAGCAAGACAGCTTACACAAGGTAAGTTATTATTATATGCATATGAAACACTGGTTGAATGATTGAACAGTTTAAAGTAGGCCATCATAAATATAGGTTTTCTCGGTCAAATTCGGCAAATGAGCAGCCAATTTCATTTTCAGGCGCTCGAATTAAAGCTATTTTGCCTCACCGGTTTTTACTGCGCTTCAAATTCAGAATTCGGTCATTCAATTTCGTTTTGAGACATTCAAGTTCCTAGCACACTCATTCTTTTTCATGACACACAATCATCATTCAATTTAGCAAAGCTGGTTCGACTAGAGATTTTGCTGATTTAATTATTTTCAATTTCGTAAAGAGGCATCAATTTCGCTCACCGAGAATTCAAACAAGTACGACTAAAGAAATACGAATAAATAGATAAACTGTATAAGGCAAACCGTTTCGTACCATCACATGTTCAAGATGGAATGCTTCCTTCAAAAAGGCGAAGTCGAGCTGAAGAATCGATCTTTCAATAAATGAAAATTTGTTTCCAGTAGACTTTACATTGGGCCCAATAAGGGTTGTTTTATTTTTTTATTTCTTTATTTTTGGGGGAGACCTTCAATGGTTAACTGACCAAGACCTGACATTTGAATGTGTGTGAATGTTGTTTTTTTTTTTTTTATTTTTTTTTTTTAAGTTTTTCCAGTTGTTGTTTTTTGTAAATATTCACCAACTATCTGTTGGCGTGCCAAACATCTTGGCATTTATGTTCAGGAGTGCCAAAACATTAACCGCATGCCTTTAACATTCGTATAAGGAAACAAAAAGTTAACCAAGCGTTTTTAAGACTGCACAACTATTAGAATTGACTGCCTCAAACTGAAATTGAATGACTAAACACACGCCTCAAAAACACTCCTGCTAATTTGAATGCAGCTTCGGTGAGTTGTTAAATTGAATGATTAATTTGTTAAATCGAATGACGTAAAAGTAGATTTTACTAGTTTTAAAATGAAATAGAATGACCCTTTTTTAGTAACATTCGATTTCGTGCGAAAAAGAATAGGCTGGTGGTTAAATTGGCTGCTCATTTTCCGAAATTTACCGAGAACACCTATACAAAAGACTTTAAATCAAAGACTCAGGCCGGTGTTTACTGTACCTGCACCCCCAATAAATACGTTAGGGTTTGGGTACTTTTTGTACGACACAAACACAAACATCCACAGAGATTTACATTCAACTTACGCTTTTATAAAACTGAACGTTTCCCTTGTATAGGTGTTCCCGGCCAATTTCAGCAAAAAGTCATGCAATTTCATTGACATGCATTCGAATTCACGAAGTTTCCCGTAATCCTCTCAAACTAGGGTTTCTTTTTAGCTCTTAATGCATTCAATTTCGTTTTCGTGCACACATGATCTGCAATTTTCTCGTTCAGATTCGCTTCAGTGATTCTATTTCATTTTTTAGGTATTCGAGACTACACTTTGACCATAATTAAGTTGAATTTCTACCACCTATTTACAATTGATGCATTCGAACTAAGACTCACCGAAGCAAACGTGATTTTGCTGCTAGTTTGAGTTTTCTTTTTTATTTATGTGCAACGAATTTCAACTTCTTTGCATTCAAATTAAAGATGACTTGTAATGGCTTTGTGACACGAGTAAACTGAAAATTAGAGCTCACTAACACAGATGTTTATCTATAGGTGTTTCCATGTACATTTGTCACACCATGGGGCTGTATTTCCCCTGGCTGACTATACAGTGGACCGCTAAACCGAGACGATGACACACAAAAATGATTCTTAGTGAAACATTGTCTGCATTAACCAAAAATTTACTTAATTTATTAACAACGAAAATATTAATCCCCTACAAAGTCAATGAAACCCTAGTCATACACAATACAAATCAATGAGCTAGTTCCGTTCTTTGTTCCACAAAATTCTTCCTCCACTGAGGTGCACTTTTGTCCTCGCTACACCACAAATCTGTCAATAAAGCAAAGTCACTCTAAGACAATGCAATCTTAATTACCCGCCACCAATTGTCTCTCAATGCATGATTGTTCAATGCAGGCAAATGTTCAATCTCGTAGTTTTCTCCGATTATATGGGGGGGGGGTGTGTGTTTACTTGCCCATCTCCTTTGAGTGGCGATACTGCAGTCTTCCCTATAGACGGCTGGAGCTCTTTATAGCTTCTCCTCAGCAGTTTTTACGTCTGCCCCATGAGTTGTTGGCCTTCGAGTTCTCATACATAGGTAGTTACAGCCAACTCAAACCGGTTGATATTTTGCTGGTTGAATTCGTTGGTCTCGTCTTCTCAGCCAAAACCCACTCAGGATTCTTTGGCAAGGGTCCACTCAGGACAGTTCTGACAAATCCACACAGGATTTGATGATAAAGTCCACACAGGACAAGCTCTGAGAAGTTTGTTTTCATCCACTCAGGATATTAAACTTCTGATGAATCCACACAGGATAAAGTCCACCCCGGACAGAGATGTTGCGAGCCTTGTGTCAGAACATTATTCATACGGACTGCTCTCATCCAAATTCAACTCAAGACTGGCTAGAAACTACTGCACAACCCACCAGAACAATACATAACAAAGGGAACCCATTCCCTAGGACAATACAAGTAAATACCAACATTCCTTAAAAGCCCCACCCCAAATACTGCCCTCTCTGACACCCTGAAGCCCTAATTTAAATATAATTGGCGCCCTCTTGGGACCCTCTTGGCCTGCCTCCAAACTTTTGACAGCCTTAAAGGAGCTAAATTAAAGAGGTAACCTCGCACATATAAAACACAGCACAACATATAAGTTAAACATACTCTAAACTAATTAACTGGGCATTGCATAAAATAAACATGGCACTTGTGACACACTATTTACATCATTTTGTTTTCTTAATTGTAATAATTGTTCCCATTGCTTGCCTTATTACCTTTAAAGTTAAAGCCTATGTCCGATAACATTGAAATGATTTTTTTTATTTTTTATTTGGCTTAAGCCTTAGGGTTCGTTCTCAAATTTACAAATAAGTTAAACTCAATGTTAACCTGTTATTTTTTTCACAGGTTCTTTCTTTGTTTGTTATACATTTGTTATATTTGTGTTATTGTTCTGGGTTATGTTTTGTCTCCATCTTCTTCTTCTTTAACCTTCAATGATCTGACGTGCAAGATACCTTGGCATGTAGGTCTGGCTATGGTTATACCATCTGACGCATTTTTCATGAGTTATCTGTCCAACATAGGCAGCAACGAATGAGTATAAGTACATAGGCATAACGAAAAATCTTAACTTGAATACAAAAATTTGGAAAATGTTTGCCCAGTAGTGAAAATGAATGGTTGACCAGCTCTAGCTGCCTGGCTTTAATGAAATTGAATGAGTCTTGCGGCCTGATAAAATTGAATGATGTTAGTTGACCAGTGAATGCTAACTAGGAGTTAAAATGACTGGATTTTTGCTGAAGTTGGCCGGGAAAACCTATAATAATTTTGTTGGACCCTCTTAATGTAAATAAGTGAAAAACCACTCTTATAATATCGAAGTCTTATACAGCGCACGTATCTACCAATTAACAAGGTACTCAATGCGCTGAGTATCTATATAGGGTGCGTTCGTTAAGCTTCCCCGGGTCGACCCCGGGGTGCGTATTTGTTTTCCTAGGACGAACGTGGGCAATTTACATAAATGGGCGTAGTTAGAAACTGTACATTTTTCCATGCACATGCGTACTTCGACGTAATAACTCACGCATATTAAACATGTACACATACACCCATACACGCACACATGTTACATGTACCATGTAAAACTGCGTATTTTGTACAACTCTACCTTTTGTTTATAAATGCGTCGCGCTTGCTTTCATTGCCAAGTCTTGATTGCCCGATAAAATATGTTTGGATATGGTTGGGAGGGGGTGGGGGGTGTGGGGGGAGGTCAATTATGAAAATAGGCTGACGGTCATAATGAACGGCTGTGGTCCCTAATGTTTTTTGATGAAATTTAATAGTACACTGCATTACAAACGTCACCAATATGCATCTGACCACATAAAATTATGCAACAAAAATAATGTGTTTTTTTTCTCCCAGAGGTTGGTTATCTAATGCATATTGGAAATCAACTGAAAATACTGGTCTTCGACAATAATTACCAAATGTGCCTAGTTTAAAAATAGACCATGGGTGGTATATCTCCATGGTTAGACCATGGAGGAAGAAATATAGGAGGTAGACTGGTTCATCACAACCTATATACACCATTGTGTGAAGCGATAGTAGAAGAAGTGCAGGTTGTGTTGTCCCCATTTATTTACCGCGACTATTTTCATTTCACATACCACCACCAGTGGCCCAAGGTCCCTTGCGGTCATCACTAACGCTCGTGCGTGCGCGAGAGGGTTTTTCGGACAAAAACACGCCCATTTTATGTTATATGCCCACGTTCGTCCTAGGAAAAAAAAAATACGCACCCGGGGTCGACCAAGGGAAGCCAAACGAAAGCACCCATTATTACAGTTGAGACAAACTTCCGACCCACGGCGCTGCGATATCTGCGATATCCAATTATCCGCTGGCGCACGGTATACCTCGCCCCCTCGAGGACGAGGTTGCGCCGGGCGCCGCCATGTTTTGTTTTAGGTGCCGCAATGTTGTTTTCACTTCAAGTGGTGCCCGCACCCTGCTAAAATGATGCGTCCTGGCCAGGGGTCAATTTCGGGGTACGCGTGGGTTGGGGATATGTGTTGTTTGTGACGTCACAATCAAAGTGCGAGCGTGTAGTAACTTCGGGGTTGGTTATCATGGGGTTGGTTATCCTAGGGTTGTCAGGGGGTCTGCGTTGTTTATACCCGTCAGGATGTCAGAGTCATAGCGCGAGCGTCCAGTAACCTCGCGCGTACAGTAAAAGCAAAGAACAGTGCACGGGATCACAACCAAAGCACGACGGAGTTGGGGGTTATTATATACTTGATTCAAGTCCCATTCTCGTGTGAGAGGTCCCTCAGTCATTACCTCAACTTATTATGAAACAACCCGTAGCATAAAGTACAGTGCGCGCTCGCCGTCAAAAATGTGGTCTCGGAAATGGGACTTGACGAGGTCGTTTCTTACTCTGCACGTTGCTATTGGAAAATCTCCCCAAAGTGGGAGATGTAGAAAACCAATGGGAGCGTAGAAGCGCTGCCCCCTGCCGGTAAAAATATTCATTATACTCTGTGACATCACAGTAGCAGACATTGTAATGCACGCGTCTATACGCGGCACGCGCGTGGGGGGGGGGGGGGGTAAACTCATTAGCAGGCAAAGGGGTGTCGGTGTCATAAGTAGTTTTATTGCACTTCCCAAAATTCAAATTTTGCAAACAAAACCGACCCCAATGTATGTAACAAGGTATTATTTATATTCAAATGAACATTAAGGGATTTTTTTTATAATTATTGGTTATTAGAAAATGTATTTCAGTCATCAACTAAGTACTTAACCCACAAGTGACAAGTGAACTAGTCTTCTTTTTGGGTGCGTTTGATTGGTCAAAACGTATCACGTAACAATATTACATATTCATAAGTGAATACATTTACATACTCGGCGACTGCGACATCGTCAAGTCCCTGTCCCGCATGCGGAACAGGTTTTGGAATGCAGGGCATCACAAAACAGTAGTGTCCTGGGGATGGCACGAGATTGGGACTTGAGTCAAGTCTGGGGTTATAAAAGCACGTGGGACAGGGAGAGTGAAGGGGCACACAGTGGTACGTCTGTGGGAAGGGGCCGGGGAACGGCCAGGACGGGAACAAATTAAAAGGGGGAAATAATACGGAAAAGGGCAAAGGAAAAGGGGACCAATGATGACATGGGTAACTGAAAAAAAAAATCAACAGGGAAAATTATACGAAACAGAGAAAGAACCACTAGCGCGGAACGGAACAACTTGAGTTTATGGGCCGGTAAACAGTGCATGCAAAGAACAAACACGCACGGAATCACGGGGAGGGGGGCACGAGTTAGACTGATGTGGGACGGTTCAGGAAGGGGAACACAGTGGTATTCCTGTGAAATGGGGGACGGGGGAACGGCCAAACAATGACGGAGAGAATGAGCAGGGCTGGGGTAAGGACATGAAAAAATAACAGGGACTATGACGATATGGGATATGGGAAACTGAACTGGGAAAAATCAAACCGTAAAAACAGGGATAGAGCCACTATAAGTGGGACCCGCGCAAAACTGGAAAACATGAGTTATGGGCAAACACTGACATGCAAAGAACAATGCCAACGCACCGGACCGCGGGGAAGGGAGGCAGGAGGCGCGGGATTATGGAACGGGGAAAGGGAAGGAACACACGATGGAACAGGGAGTGGAGGAAGGGCAAAATAATTTATGGGAAAATAAACGGGCTGGGAATATATATAGGGAAAGGGAAAACAAAGGGACTTGAAAACGGTACAGGACCGGAAAATAATAAACTGCTCGGGAACAATAGTAATCAAACGGTTCGTCGTTACTCAGAGTGTCCCTCCACTTACCCCTCCCCCTTTTCACCACGCTACTTGCAGAATTGAATACGCAATGATGTCTAGCGGTTGTCGCAACGGGGTATAACGGGACAAGTGGCAAGGGAAGCACAATGCAAACACACGGGATTGCGGGGGAACGAAGGCAAACGGAGCGCGGGTTCTATGGCCTGGGACGGGAGAGGGAAGGGGCTCAAGGGGACGGGGGACGGTGGAAGGGGCCGGGATACAATAGGCCTACGGAAAGGGAAAAAACACTTATGAGTCAGTTCAGGTAAATAATTGACATAGTTGCTCACGGTCAAAAAATGTTTTTTTTTTATACTTTGTTGGTGGAAGGGCCTTGGGGTGCAAGTAAACAAAATTGCATTTTCAATTCTATATATAGCCCGTTGCCATGGTTACGGCTCATTTTGTTTTTTGGCCATTTTAGGCCGATTTTGGGGTCTGAAAAACTGGTTTTTAGCTCATATTTACAACTCCACCCCACCAAAATGCAACATTATTTCAAAAAACCTTTTATATCACTACAAAGTATCATCCTTGGCCTTCCTTGAGAAAAAAAATTATTGCTTTAAATATCACTCTTGTGCTATTTTTGCATCATGCATTACAGTATGTTTTTAGAACTTGCAAAATCGACATTTTTACCCTATTTTTGGACCCCAAAATGTCGACTTGCCAGGGGTCTCAGAAAATTTTCCTTTCGGCTGTGATTAGGGCCAACATGGGTCTTTCCATATCTGGTGTCAAAAACTTGGGCAATTGTATCCTGTTGTGACAGTGCTGCCTCAAAACTAGACTTCAAAATCGGCCTAAAATGGCCAAAAAAACAAAATGAGCCGTAACCATGGCAACGGGCTATATATAAAATTGAAAATGCAATTTTGTTTACTTGCACCCCAAGGCCCTTCCACCCACAAAGTATAAAAAAAATTATTTATTGACCGTGAGCAACTATGTCAATTATTTACCTGAACTGATTCTTATAAACAATACGGGATATGAAAGTAATAAACTAAACGTGAAAAAAAAAATAAAAAAATCCGAAACGGGACTGGGAAAGAACCACTAGCAGGACCTGCGCGGCTGGATGGGAGGTCAACAAATAAGGAGAAACGGCAAAAAAAAAAAAAAAAAAAAAAAAAACATCAGCAAGTGTCCCGTGCACAACGCTACATTTGCGGCATTTTAAACATTATTGATTCAGAAATTCAAAATAGTTAACCAATAAACGAAAAGCCAAACAAATAACAACAACAAGGAATCAGCTGTAATCTTGCGTTTGGTTCATTGTGAAACAGTAACATTGTAGTAACTTAACTTCATAGTAATAATGTTACTCTCAAGTTAAGTTATTACAATAACAATCGACTTTTTTTACGAAATTGATTGAGCGAGATGTTTCAGAAAAAAAAAACAAGTTTGAACACAAATTCAGAAACTCATAAAATATAAAGTCTTCCGTCTGAACTACTAAATGAGTTGAACATAAATAACGGGTCATTCCATGTCAGACCAACGCACGTTTTTACCTTAATAGAAATTGCTTGTAGTTCCTAGTGAGCAATTATGCACACAATTTTTAGCCCGATCCGACTTTCCATGTTGTCAGGGCATAAACTGCTAAAATGTATAGATTTTAAAGTAAAGTAAAGTATTTTTAGTAAACATATGTCATAACATGTTAATTTTCATCACAAAGTAATGAGAATTGCATCATCAAACCAAATCTTTTATGATTTTTTTTTCGTTGAAAGTCGATAACCGTGATCTTTAATAATTATGTTATCGTAACCTTTGACCTATTGTTTTTGTATTAAAAAAAAAAGTAACTTCAAAATGTACAACTTCATGAATATTTCTGTACAGTTCGTAGGTTAAAAAATAGTCAATATATAAACTACCATTCTCAAATACCTCAGACAGTTTCGCTATTCCTATTGGTGGAGAGCACGTCACTTGGGTGTGTATAAACCTTTGTTTATGACCAGTAAAAAAGTGTTGAAACATGGGCGTAACACGTGAACTTGCACCTGTGCTCATAAGACAGTTTCTTCATTCATATTGGTCGAGAGCGACAGCTGGAACAGTTGTTCCAAATCACGCGATACGCGCGACGCGCACAGCATTCCCTTATAGGGAGTTGTTTACCCGAGGGCCTTACCATTTCATAGCTGGAGGGGTGTTGTGTTGAAAGAAACCATTGAACAATATTATATTTCTTGCATTATTTTACTTTTTGACCAAAAAGTGTGGATGTTTTTTTGACCGAAAATGTATTTATGAATGGAAATCAACGTGTGTTAAATCGGTTTTCAACTACAGTGGTTTAAACCCGCCGAGGCCTGGTTCTTGTTAATTTACCTTGACTTCGTCTCGGTAAAGTTATCAAGAACCAGGCCTCGTTGGGTTTAAACCACTAGTTGAAAACCTATTCACCACGCATTGATCCCCTTATTTAAAATCCACGAGCAAAACCCATTATTCTGTTTATAATATGACTGAAACTGTTCACGATTGTTTGTATTCATGTTGAGGGCTAATGTGGTCCCACCGAATCATTCTTCACATTATCAGCAGTGACGTACCCGTGTTGTTTTTTCGTTGTAACGAGAGCTCGGCGATTTGTCTTGTTTTTACCACGTGGATATAACCCAAGTATTGAACGTACGTTACACCTGCCTCATTTGTCTTTTGTTTATAACTTAAAGCCATTGACACTTTCGGTAAACAGTGTTGTTCAAAGGCCCACACTTCGTGTATCACAACTTATATAAAAAAATAGCAAACCTGTGAAAATTTAGGCTGAATCGGTCATCGGAGTCGGGAGAAAATAACGGGAAAACCCACCCTTGTTTCCGCTTGTTTCGCCGTGTCATGACACGTGTTTAAAATAAATCTGTAATTCTCAC
Organism: Asterias amurensis; assembly: GCF_032118995.1. Classification (NCBI taxonomy): domain Eukaryota; kingdom Metazoa; phylum Echinodermata; class Asteroidea; order Forcipulatida; family Asteriidae; genus Asterias; species Asterias amurensis. The sequence continues at coordinate 18,343,762 of NC_092657.1, read as the reverse complement.
CATTACCTTTTTAGTCAGGTGGCTTAGCGAAATTACCGTTACACGGCGGACAAAAGCACCATTTTTGGCACAGGGCTTCCTAAGGGTCTATTAAATAAATTAGCCGAGGAGCCCTCCATAATTGTTGTTATTTTTATGTAAATCGCAAAATTTCAAAATGGCCGCCAAATATGACAAAATAGCATTTTTATTGAGTCCTGGGGGTCATACAAACCTAAGGGTGGATGCTAAATAAGTGACTTACAGGTAGTTTGACAACATATGAGTACAACATCTTTTTTTTTTTTTGCTTTTTAAACATCGCAGATACTCAACTAGGGGGCGGATCCAAATATTCTGAAGACAGGGGGTTTCTGGCAACAGTTTTTAGTTTCACATAATCATAATGCTCACCATACACATAGTAACCCCCATTTACAGAATATAATATAAATATTTGTTAAAAATAATAATAATAACAACAACTGTTTGTAAAGCGCCAAATTACAAACTATGTAGTTGTAACTATGTTTTGTTTTATTTATCTATTGTTTTCTTCTGGTTTTGTGGTGGAGTTGGAGGTCGATCATCCTCCGATCTGTGTCTCTGTTAAGGTTTCCGAAATACTACTGCTTAGAATTCCTTTGGGTCATGGACATTAGTGGTTGCGCATATCATGTATTTTTGACAAAGTTATCTTTCTCTGTATCCGAGCCCACAAGGTGCACGATTCGGTTACAATTGATTCATCTATGCACATGCGACCTGAAAAATAATCCAAGGAGAATTGCCCATTCATCTGATTGCATTTGAGAGGCTGACAATCTGTGGCTGGGAGATCTCCTTTGTTGGGAGGCCCTGATCATTCTGCTGGAAGTTCTCCAGGATATCTCTCACATTTTCGAGAAGTCATTCTTCTTGAAGTTGCTTCAGCAGGAAGTATCTGTTCCCGAGAGCATCCATAACTAATAAAAACAACAGGTTTTCTTTGAGCCAAAAAGCTCCACCTGAATCTTTCACACTGTTCTTATGCTCATGAGCTTGATTATAGCGATCACATAGAACTAACTGAAAGGACCAAGTGCACACAAAACTTCCCCAACTCATCATTAACAGGGCAAGGAGCTCATCACTGATGCGGACAGCAGGCATCCTCCATGAGTAGTTTACACGGTTCATGACAAAGAACAGCAGTGTAAGTTCCTGCAAGAAAATCAACATACAGAAAGAGGGGAGGATTCTCTCTGTGAGCCCGATGAAGATGAGAATGAGGTTTTTTGTCTAATGGGTCCAAGTATATGAAAGTAGGATTTCTCATCTGTTTCTTTTCTTCAAGCTGTGGCAGACTCTTTATCTTTGGGGCCCTCAATGAGCATGACACCCTAACTCATGGAGATGTGCACAGACAAGAGAGTGATCTTGTCGGCTTGCCTATCGAGTTTCTGTGTGGGATGCCTTCAGATACATGTCAGCCACACAAGATAATGCTTCCTCTTAGAAAAATGTCGTCCGGTCCGGCCAGAAACTTCAAGCAGAGACATCCCCAAGCTTATTCCAGAGTGCCTTTTGTGTTAGCATACCACCTACATGTAGCACATGCTTACTCTCGCAGTGAGAATCTGGTCATTTCTTCTGTACCGACTTTGCCAGGGTGAACACAGGTTGGTCGAAGTAATGTCTGGGATTATTCATTGACTAAGACATTTTACAGTGTCTCTCAACATCCATTGCATGCTTGATTATAGCAGGAGTGGGGACTTCTCAAAGAATAGGAGAGTTTGTTGTTAATGTTAATGCTCTACCGATCTAAGCACCTCTCGACTTAAAACATAACACGTATACAATCTGGCATTACTTTAAAGCCATAACACTTTCGGAACAGAAACAAAAGTTCACAGATTTACAAATACCTTACAGGGCTTACAAAGGGTAATGGTAAAAGACTTCTCTTGAAATATTATTCCATGAAATGCTTTACTTTTTGAGAAAACATTAAAACAATTATCAATTCTCGACTACGAAAATTACGGATTTACAGTAAACAAATGTCATGACACGGCGAAACGTGCGAAAAAAAGGTAGGGTTTTCCCGTTTTTTTCTCTCGACTACGATGACCGATTAAGCCTAATTTTTTACAGGTTTGTTATTTTACATATAAGTTGTGATACATGAAGGGTGGGCCTTTGACAACACTGTTTACCGAAAGTGTCCAATGGCTTTAAAGAAATGGCTGGTATATAATAGGCTTAGTAGCTGTCGGGAAAGAGTGTGCTTTTCCTTTCCTGTGTACACCGATTGTTTTTTATAAGCGTAACAATCCCCTATATATACTTCGAAAAAAATGAGAACTCATTGAAAGTGTCTTTTACACTGGTCTAAAGTAGTTATACAAAAAAGGAAGAAAAAAAGTGATATTCTGTTATGTAGGCCGCCATTTTGAATTTTTGCGATTTACATAAAAAGAAATTACAAATTCTGGAGGGCTCCTCGACTAGTATTGATTAATATACCCTTAGGAAGCCCTGTGGGAAAAAAGTGTGCTTTTGTCCGCCGTGTAATGGTAACCTTTATATTTTACGCTTAGCAACCTGACTATATGTAAACCCTGTAAGTTATTGGCAAATCTCTGAACTTAATTTTTTTTTCTCTGTTCCGACGTACGATATCCAACAGTTTGTATGATGCATTTCATTTTGAAGATCAAACTGATTTATATCCAATAAGAGGTAATTTAATCCATACTTTACAAACTGTTTTTTCTGTGTGTGGGTTTGGTCCTTAGCAAGTGGAAGGTTTCTGTTGGTGTCAGTACAACTTAAACTTATATGAAAATAAGAGATTCATTGTATTTTCAATTCTTTGTTTTTATTCCTTTAACAATATAGTAAAATGGCCGAGCTTTCTTACTCAGTGCTCGTCGTATGCATGCTTGGTTTGGTGCAGATCATTGCAAGTACTGATCAAGAAACATGTGACAAGGAGCTTCCCGAGTCGTAAGTTTTTCAATATTTTCTCAAGCAGTAGACCGATTGCGCTGTCAATACTAACATGTGATCATGTGATTGGTATATAAAAACACAGCTACACCAGTACAGACATAATATATGAGCAGGCGCGTACTGATGGACCATAATTGGTTGTATTTCCATAATAAAACACATTTTACTAAAAACGAAGCCCTTTCAATAAAAGTAAAAATGTTGTGACATTGATTTAAATCAGATGTTGTGTTTGATAAATCCAGAATTCTACTACTTAAGAGGTGTCTTTTGAGAGTATGGTTAGATTATACGTAACTAAATTGCCGAGGTTTGAGCGAGCTCATGCGCCGTGGTTAGTGCGGTATGCACGGCGTGAAGTCGGGCTATGCCGAAAGAGACCTCAAAGTTGTCCGACTCTTGCTGACAGCTACCCCTTCTTATTAAATAAGTTAAGGTTGACAATAAAAGAATGCGCAGCTTTTCAAGGAGATTTGTTTTTGCTTTATATCGGCAGTAAAATCATTACAACAAAACCACACTTTCCGTGCACAAACACAATTATGACTTCGTGTGAGCATTCTTGTAGAATTTCCTCGGTTTCTTTTTTTTCAGCAACCGCTTAAGTCCCAAGGTACAAACTCAAGACTATTCTTCAGTGATTTCGAGAATAAAAGCCTCTATTAAAACAAACAAACAAACGCAACAATAATCATAAGTCTTTTTTATGCACGTTGATATGCAGATGCCGTGTTTGTTGATGTGTAATACCCATCTCAGGTCACGTGACGTTCGCAGCACAATCGGTCTAAAAGACCTGCTTGAACGAAAATGTCAAGTCGTGAACTTTGCTGAATTCCACTTAAAATGTTTTCGATGAATAAGGAAATCGAGTCATAAGATTATAAATAGGTTTCAATTGTGTAAAAAAAAACAATCATTTTGTATGCCCTTATCCAGAGCTTTTCTGCGAGATTTGCGAAAAGCCCCGTTACGTAATCACTCTCAAAACGTCATAAGTAGATAAAGCCGCTTTGTTGCGGCGTGGATGTATAACAAAGCAAACTCCCACAAATGACGTCAGCGGCATTGTCCTTTGACGCCTGCTCTCAACGGCAGAAGTGTTTTTAGTTTAAAAAAAACCTTTAGGTAGGGGCCTAATTTTTTAATCGATGATACAAAAAGTTCAGAAGTGTACACATATCAAAATTACATTAAAATTGTGAACAAGTGCATTATAAACAGGTAAAAATACCATTTCTGTTGAAAACATTTCGCTCAGATAGCTGTTTCTGGACACTATCAGTAATTGTCAAAGACCAGGCTTCTCACTTGATTTAACACAATATATGCAGACAAACGAACCTGTACAAATTTAAGCTCAATTGGTCGTCGAACGTGCGAGATGATAATGAACAAACAAAAACACCCTTGTCACTCGAAGTTGTGTTCTCTGAGACGCTTGATTTTGAGACATCAAAATCTAATTTCTGAGGTCTCGAAATAAAATAATACTCGTGACCAAGTAAGGTTCTATGCTAATGATTATTTTGAGTGTAATTATCAATGGCGTCGACTGCCTTTAAAGGGCCTTTTGAGCTTTGTTAGGCATTTTGTTACTCCGGCTCTAAAAACAAAATTCCCTCATTTGACCATCCATTGATTTGTAATGACATAGCTAGCAGGGTTTAATAATGCAACAGACTAGGTTGGATTGTTTTTCTCATCCTCTGGTTATCTCGAATATCAGGAACAACTAGATCCAAACATTATAATCTGTTCCTTGATGTGTTATATTTTACCTTCTCCACAGTTGTTGTGCTGGAAAGGAAGTTCCTACAGCATCCCCACCTGAGTGGCCATCGAGCCAGAGTCCAGCAGGTGGATCTGAAGCAAACATTAATGCTACGCTCTGTGTCCTCTACAGACAAGTCAATTGTTTGGTGTGTAACCACCCGTATCAGTAAGTTTTGATATCCGTCTTTGACTGACGCACGTGATACGCAATAGTTATCAAAAGTAAAAATTCATTTTCTTTTTGTAAAACTTATAGGCCTACATGAGCATGTTTTGAGTTATTAATAACACAATGCAATTTATTTGTCATAACTGATACGTGTGTATGACGTGTAATATATTTTATGTTTAAATACCGATCTTTACTGTTATCATTACTAATTCGGCCTTTCCTTGGCTTCATTGAATTATGAACATTGCACAAATTAATATACAAATATTGTTCACTCCAATGTTGGTCCAAATATGCACGATTTGTGCCCCAAATCACATAACACCAACGTTAACAAATATTTACTCAGACATTGACGTACAAAAAAAATCATATACACTAGCGCTGGCTATGGGCTGGGTCATGAGTCTGGGCTGAATAATAATGTGTGAAAACTTGATGAGTAAATGTGTTGGGAACGCAAGTTGAGTACCTTCTTACGCAATGTTGGGCTACGTGGCGATTTGGCTAGTACCCTCGAGAGTTGTGTCAGAAATGTTACGCATAGTTGGGTAACTGTTTAACACAGAAATTTAGTAAATTGCGACGCAACCCCTACTGCGTAAACCCTCCAAACGACTACATGTGATCACGTGACCAATAGTGGGTATAGAAAAACACAGCTACACACAGTCATGGTCAAATAAAGTGATCAACAGGGGAGTGCAGTTTTGGTCAAAATTATTCGTCAGAAATGATTTGATCAAGTATTGGTTTTGTCGTTCTATCTTACTGAATAAAATTCCCATCCAACATTTGCAGTGAAATATGTGTTCCACAGAATTAAAAAGCAAATGCACCACTTTATAACTTGAGCAACTATACACCATCGTGGAATCGCTCAGGAATCAAACCAGATCGCTCAGTGTTTGAGTGTATAAAACATCCCCTTTCGATACGATATTTGTTTATAAATTCATGCAACTCGAGAACATAGGGCCTTTTTGGATTGAAGAACTGCTTAAAACGCTCAAAATTGTAATTAATACTTATGGAGGTCAACTCAGTTTTCCCGGGGTTTGCTCACTAAATTGAACAGCACCGCCGTTCCATTCATCTTACACAACTGGATCGCATGTCTAAATAAACTAAATAAAATGCTTTTTGCAGTGATGTAATAATAATTTTGATTGGTCTTGAGGAATATAGGGCCTTTTTCGATCCAATTGTTGAACTCCTTTCATATCTGAAGACGTGACCCGTAATGGGTATGTAGTAGTTAGTAAAGTCTGGCTCCATTGGTTTCCCGTATGCAGGCAACGAACACACTTGTTGTACTGGGCACTAGCCCAATACACTCATGCTTCCGTCCACGTGAAAGACGAAGCGAGTGACTCTGTTTTTTTTTTCGTCGGCGAAATCGCGAAATATACTGCTTCAATCTCAGATTTGTGTACAAGTAAAGGGATTTTATATTTAATCACTGCCATAAGTTAAATCTGTCTAAATATCCAGCAATTAAGTGTAAGAATTAACATCCTCGCGATGGATCACCTCGTTATTTTTGAGAGGGGTAAACTGTGTGTGATGATGTATGTTTGCATTATCGACTGTATGATCCCGATTCCAATGAAGAGATCTAGATCTGGAGATGGATTGGAAGAACGGTTAACAGGTTCACAATTAACAATTATTTTTTATTTTTGCTTTTTTCGGTAATATATAGCAAATTTTCTTGAAGATGTTTTCAAAGTGTTGAAATTATGCTGTTTTTTTTCTATAAAATATTTTTGGGAGAACAAAGTCAGTATCGGGTGCAAAAATTAGCAAGAAAAGGGAGGGCTAGATTGGTTTATCCTTTGTTGCTCAATGTCACAACCAACGCATCGGGGTTGTTGTTGCAACCGAGGAAGAACCAAACACTGCAGATATAAATTTGCACTCAAGCCAATCAAGATTATATTTACAAAATATTACCAATTTATTTACAACACAATTCTGCTCTCTGAGTTCCTTTCTGTGGCCACCGCTTAAACAACGAAATTCACGCCTCAAACTACAATAAATCCAACCCTCAAAATTCACTACTTCCAATCCACGAAGTCAGTCACCTCAACTCTTAGCTTTTGGAGTTACAGACTCCGAGTAATCTTAACTAGTTTCTCAGCTTCCTTCTTCTCGCTAAATTCAACAATATTATATATCAAGTACTTTGCAAATTCTCAATGCTTCAACAATCTATCTCCAGTACTTTGCAAATTCTCCATAATTCGACAACATATCACAGAACTTTTCAATAATTCGACCCCAATATGTCACAGTACTTGGTAACCTCTCAATAATCCAACAAGTGTTCAACAACTGTCTATTCTAAGGGTTAACCTCACTCCTTAGGCTCGTCAACTCTCTCGTTGAATCTACACTATCATAGTTCATCAATGTTCGTACAAGTGTTCATTGGATGTTCATCTTGGCATTCTTTCCCAGTTCCAGATTATCCAGTTCAATTGATGCAAAGGTTTCGCCTCTCCGGCTTTCTCATTCACCACCATAGCTCAGTGTATGTTGGCCGACATTCCCATGTGCTTTCTCATGTTACAGAAGCGTCAAATCCTCCACTCTCGGAAATTACTAGCCGGGTGGATAAGGGATATCTATAATAACTAAAAATGAACCAAAACTGTACAAGAACAAGGTCGCTAACATTATGGGATGGTATCGGCACGCTTTCCAATAAAACAATGACAAATTATCAAACTTGCAATTCTCCGCTTTTGGACCAACAATTCCTTTCAACAAAAATGATTTTACAACACAGTTAGCTGTAGCCGCTGCACAGTAGCCAGTAGCGCTTGCCCCAGTAGTTGCACAGTAGCAGCTCGCGTTAGCACTATTTACAACAGCAAATCATGGCCCTATATTTTAGTGTACCACAAAATTTACAAAACAACTATTTGCAACTGCTTCCATTAGTCAATCTGTGACACTCAAATCGTTATCGTTATCGTTATCGTTACCGTTATCGTTATCGTTATAGTTATCGTTATCGTCATCGTTGTCGTTATCGTTATCGTTATCGTTATCGGTATCGTTATCGTTATCGTTTTCGTTATCGCTATCGTTATCGTTATCGCTATCGTTATCGTTATCGTTATTGTTATTGTCATTGTTATTGTTCAGTCTACTACAACAAGCATGACAATTATAACACTCTTTATTGTTTTCAGTTTGGAAATAATTATCAGGCTACATGCACTGTATTCATGGCTGTATGCGAGAACATTATCCGCTCTAGTTTTATTTACCCCCTTTATCTGGAATGGCTGTGACCGCACTGCATATTCATGAATATGTGTGTTTGTGCACGCAAGTGTTGTGAGAAAGAGCAGGGGCTTATTTTCTGTCCGAAATGGGTTAGATTATTAACATTAAAAATGGTTTCAGACACGTGATGATTTTTTTTATCGTGATGTTTCTGAAGAAAAACAAATCCATCACAGCTGTACTTGAAGCAAAAAATGTATTAGTTATGGCTGCATGAATGTGTCAACAGGAACTGAAAAGAAAAATAGATCGAACATTAATTTTTTGTTTGTCGAAACAAAACAATTTACGATAGGTTGGATTGGTGGAATTTCTCCCGATTGTTTCTCTAGGCCGAGCCCGGTCATCTGTACCGAGCATAAACATTATGAAATCTTCCACGGAACAAATAATCTTCTCTGTAAATCACGAACAAGTAAGAGGTCAAGCTGTCATGTTGGCGTCTTGTAACACTTCAAGCAATTGCTCAAAAACGCAATCAAAAAGTTGTTGTTGTATGAATTCGGCCCAATGATCTTGCCCGTATCGTAAAAATTTGATATATATAATTCACGATTTGTAACCCAAGTCGCAAACCTTGACAAAATATTGGTTTGCTAAAAATGACTTTCACAAGCTTACCATGGCATGACAAGCTTTTGACAGCAATACCTTTTATAATCCTTTTTTTTTTTTTTTTTTTTTTGAAGGCCTAAGGCATCGAAATGTTGTATCACCGCTACCGACGAGACGAATGACACGATGATCGGTGGGCCCTTACCCTTCAACGAGTACCTCATTGGGAAATACAGAGCCTTTGATAGAGGCACAAATGGCTTTTACCTCTATCCCAAGAACGAGGAACAATCTAGCTATTACGACGACAGAACACCAACGGCAAACGGAAGGTATCAATTATTGATGTGCAACATAACTGATTTCTTATACGTATAAATAGTGCGGCCGTCGATTTCACCAACCCCTTCTTAACTTAGGATTAAACTTTTGGACTTCAGTATCCATAAACGTTAGGACGCATTGAACATACCATAAGTTAGAACAAGTTACTTGTCCTAACTCAAAACAGAATTAATCCCTAGCGTTTCGTGAAATCGGTTGGTCCTCTAAAACGCAACGCAACATTTTAAAAGTGTTTACAATAATTGAATGAAATGTTTCGCTCAGTGAATCAGAGTTCGAGTTAGACTTTTTGAAATTCAATCAGTCTTTGAAACTAAACCAATTCAAAATTAAAAATAAGAAGTAGTTTTATATCAAGTTATAAACCAAAACGGAAACTTACTGGGTAAATGTTAACTAGTTTTGTATTCCAACCCAAAATGTATTGAGATGTAGGCATAATAATGGGGCTGGTTTTAAAATACATTTGTTCACTAGATCGTTCATTATAAAGTCCCTAAATCAGGAGACTTTCCCGTCAGGTATTGATTAAGAACATGTTTATTACGCTCCTTTATCACAACATTTATATTCAATATTTCGGACAAAGATTAATAATTGGTCAATATACTTATCCCTCTTGGTGATTATGAAAATTGACAAACTCAATGGTGGTAACTAGACATTAGGTGTTTGTGAACAAACACAAAGCTGTTTCGTGTTCTTTTGCTTGGATTAAGTGCTACAATGATCCAGGAGTCTGTAACTGAAAACAAGTTTGAAAATTGGTTGTGTAATTCTTGAGATATGGTCCCACTTCCGGTTGACCCGGAAGAAGAGGTCAACTTGGGGTCACGGCTTTTCAAAGTTTATTTTAAATGCCTAAGAAGTCTATAAAAGTAACAAGATTGAAAATCGGTTGTGTAGTTCTTAAGATATGGTCCCACTTCCGGTTGAGCTGGAAATAGAACGAAGCGCCCCCTTCGACGAATAATGGCCAGGCCGCACAGTGCGCCCTCTTCGTTCTATATATTTTTGTTTCGTTCTATATATTTCTGATTCGATCTATATATTTATGTTTCGTCCCATATATTTCTGTTTTGTTCTATATTACTTTTATATTATTATTTCGTTATATATCAATTATTATTTCGTTGTATAGATATATATTTCATTCTATATATATTTTATTTCGTTCAATATAGTTTGGTTACGTTCTATATATTTTTCTTTTCGTTAGAAAGGAAACTTTTCGGTCAATCCGGTATATTTGTTATTATTAATTACTCTTTTTGTATATGGTATGTATTATTGCAAAGCTGAACTCTTCCTCTTTAAAATGATACCACAATTGCAATGATTACATGTTGCTGGACTTGACCACGTTAATGAGAATGAGACAAAGTCACAAATCAAATGTGCCAAAATTAGCAATATTTTTGTGTTACTGTATGAATTGACACTGTAATTCAAACAAGCAAGACAACTTACTGATCTTAATCCACTTGATTGAGACTAGAAATTGGGTATAGAGCAAGACAACTTACTGATCTTAATACACTTTATTGATACAAAAAGTTCAGTAACGAGTGGATGATCCGAAGGCGTTGATGACAGCATGGCACCTTCTTCTCATGCTGCACACAAGTCTTGTGATGCGCTGATGATGAGGAATTGGCGTTCCATTCTTCATTAAGGAACCTGGTTAGGTCAGCCACAGTTGATGTGTTGGTGGTTCTGGCGCGGACAGCGAGGCCAAGCTGGTCCCACAGATGTTCCATAGGATCCAGGTCTGGACTGTAAGCGGGCCAATCCATCCGGTGCACCCCAACATTTTTCAGGTAGTCAATCACCAGTCGGGCTCGAGGGGGGCGAGCGTTGTCATCTTGAAAGATGGCGTTTGGTCCAAAGTCTGCAAGTATGGGACTGCATCCGGCTGTAGAATATCTTCTTGCAAATACCCATCAAACAAGGTGTTTTTCATGAGATGAGGGTAAATCGTGTCCGATGAGCTCACTGGTGAAAATCACTGTGTAATAGTTCTGAAAAGCTTGATCGGTTTGATTAATGACCATTACCTATTGACCATTCACAGACAACGGTAATTTTGGCACATTTGATTTGTGACTTTGCCTCATTGTTATTCATGTAGACAAGTCCAGCAACATGTAATCATTGCAAATGTGGCATCATTTTAAAGAGGAACAGTTCAGCTTTGCATTGATATAAACCATATACAAAGAGAGTATTTTCAGTTCAGGTAAATAATTGACATAGTTGCTCACGGTCAAAAAATGAATAGTTTTTATACTTTGTTGGTGGAAGGGCCTTGGGGTGCAAGTAAACAAAATTGCATTTTCAATTCTATATATAGCCCGTTGCCATGGTTACGGCTCATTTTGTTTTTTGGCCATTTTAGGCCGATTTTGGGGTCTGAAAAACTGTTTTTTAGCTCATATTTACAACTCCACCCCACCTAAATGCAAAATTATTTCAAAAAACCTTTTATATCACTACAAAGTATCATCCTTGGCCTTCCTTGAGAACATTTTTTATTGCTTTAAGTATCACCCTTGTGCTATTTTTGCATCATGCATTACAGTATGTTTTTAGAACTTGCAAATGCGACATTTTTACCCTATTTTTGGACCCCAAAATGTCAACTTGCCAGGGGTCTCAGAAAATTTTCCTTTCGGCTGTGATTAGGGCCAACATTGGTCTTTCCATATCTGGTGTCAAAAACTTGGGCAATTGTATCCTGTTGTGACAGTACTCCCACAAAACTAGACTTTTTTCCCCAAAACGTAAAAAAAACGCCTTTTTAAGGGTCTTTTCACATAATATCGATAACGTGTCCACGGTAAAAAAAAGGGATATTTTTCTTATACTTTGTGGATGGTAGGGACTTGGGGTCGAAATAAACAACATTTACATTTCAAATCATAATATAACACGTTGCCATGGTAACAGTTCATTTGTGTTTAGGCCACTTTAGGCCGATTTTTGGGTATGAAAAACTGTTTTTTTTTTTTTTTTAATATTTACAACTCCACCCCACCAAAAAACAAAAATATTTCATAAAACCTTTTACATTACTACAAAGTATTATCCTTGGCTTTACTTGAGACAAAAAAATAATGCTATAAATTTCACCCTTGTGCTATTTGTAGAACGTGCATTAGAGTATGGTTTTAGAACTTGCAAAATCAACATTTTTACCATATTTTTTGCCTTCAAAATTTCATTTTTTCAGGGGTCTCAGAATATTTTCCTTTCGGTTTTGATCAGGGCTAAAATTGTTCTTTTTATTTCTGGTAAGTAAAACTTGGGCAAGTGTATCCTAATGTTAACAGTACTGTCTCAAAAATAGACTTTTTTTCCCCAAGCAGAAAAATGCATTTTGAATTGTTTTTTCTTCATATTGAATTTCTAACATTAAAAAGTAATAATTCTATCAATCTGGCAGCTTTTCCTAAGCACTAGTGGATTACCCAACATTGATCAGGAACTGTTGATGACCTTAATTTTAGAATTTGCCTGGCCCAGCCCCAATCATATTTCTTGACATTGCATTAAACAATGTTTTGTGAACAGCGCCTCTTTTTTTGAAAGTGTTCCCTTTCTGTTGTTATTGGTATTTTCATGTCTTCTGGGTAGAAACACTGTGTTTATTGTATCCTGTTGTGACTGATCATGCCTTAAGTATAGTAATTTTTCCAAAAACAATGCATGCTTGTTAAAAATCTGGCACTGTTTCCATGCCCTTTGAGTAATGAATACAAAGTTTTTATTTAAACATAATGGTATCCAACCAAACCATAACCAATGCTTTGCCACTGAGAGTTCTTGATTTGGCTACTTTACCTATTGTAAAGGTATGATTCCCATTGCAAGTAGAGTGCGATGAGCATTCTTTACAAGTTGTCTTCAATACAGGGCCTACTCTCCTTGGTCCCTGCCTGCTACCAAATGTAAAACTTTTCATAGAGATAGATATCATAAACAATGTAGTTTCTGTGCTTGAGGCAGATGGTTTGGAGCATCCAATCATGTCCAACACAAATGTGGGAAATTAAAAAGCCCACTTAAAAGTATTGGAAAAGTTTGCCAAGGTCTTATTGAAAACAATGATACTAACGATTTGCAAGATGAGCGTAAGAGATCATTTAAAAGGAACACGTTGCCTAGGATCGGTCAAGTTGGTCTTTGAAATGCGTTTGTAACCTTTTGTTATAAAATGCATGGTTAGAAAGATGTTTTTGAGTGATACTTGTGTGGATCATTATATTCTACTTTTAAAATATCTTTCTAATCATATGCATTTTGTAATGCACGTTTACAAACGCTTTTCAAAGACCAACTCGACCGATCCAAGGCAACGTGTTCCTTTAATGAAACAACATTGAAAGAAGTTGTAAATACTTGCACCTGCTCAACATAAATAAGTAAGATGCATTTGCAGTGACAAAAGTTTCTTCAGGCTAGTTTGATTATTTTTTCCATTCACTATCTTACTAATTCATAATTATTATATATGTCTCTGAGAACGATCAACACAAAACATTGTCAAACATTACCTGCTGAATTGTTTATCACGTTAAATAAACCAACTCTTTTATTGTTTGCAACTGTACAATTGAAAGGAACCCCACCGTGGATGGGGGAACTGCTTACAGAAGGCCAAAGCAGGTGAATGGCCATTTAGATACTTTGGATACAGTACTTGCTCACTTTTAGAGCCTCTTTGTTCTGATTTTAGTTTGGTAGCGGGCAGGAGACCAAGAAGACTGTTATAAGGCCATGTATAGACAAGAATAGTAAAGAATGCTCATCGCACTACTTCTCTTCTTGCAATGTGAATCATACCTGTACAACTAGGTAAAGTAGTCATGACAAAACAAGAACTCTCAGTGGCAAAGCATGGTTATAAACTTTTTATTTGTTACTTAAAGAGCATGGAAACAGTGCCATATTTTTTTAACAAGCATGCTCGTTTTTGTTTTTTATCAATTCAAACTAAGGGATAACTTCAAAATGCATTTTTATTGTTTTTGGAAAAAATAGTTACCATGTTTGAGGCAGAAGTGTCACAACAGGATACAATAAACCAAAGTGTTTCTCCCCAGCAGACATGCAAACCATAATGATAGCCCAATCACAACCAAAAGGGAAACATTCTGAGAACCAATAAAACATTAAGACAGTACAAACTTTCTTGATGTGCAAGGGGAATTAAAAAATGTGACTTTCAAAAAAGAGGCGCTGTTCACAAAACTTTGTTTTGTTTATGCAATGTCAAGAAATATGATTGGGCCGGGCCGGGCCGGGGCGGGGCAAATTCTAAGATTTAGGTCATCAACAAGTCCTGATCAATGTTTGGTAATGCACTAAGCCTACAGAGTGCTTATGAAAAGCTGCCAGATTGATGGAATTATTACTAACTTCTTAATGTTATAAATTCAAAATGAAGCAAATATTTCAAAATGCATTTCTCTATGTTTTCAGGGGAAAAGGGTCTTTTTTTGAGACAGTTCTGTTACATCAGGATACAATTGCCCAAGTTTTTCTTACCAGAAATAAAAAGACAAATTTTGGCCCTGATCAAAACCGAAAGGAAAATATTCTGAGACCCCTGAAAAAATGAAACTTTGAGGGCAAAAAATATGGTAAAAATGTTGATTTTGCAAGTACTAAAAACAAACTCTAATGCACGTTCTTAAAATAGCACAAGGGTGAAATTTATAGCAATATTTTTTTGTCTCAAGTAAAGCCAAGGATTATAATTTGTAGTGATGGAAAAGGTTTTATGAAATATTTTTGTTTTTTGGTGGGGTGGAGTTGTAAATATTAACTAAAAAAAACAGTTTTTCAGACACCCAAATCGGCCTAAAGTGGCCTAAACACAAATGAACTGTTACCATGGCAACGTGTTATATTATGATTTGAAATGTAAATATTGTTTATTTGGACCCCAAGTCCCTACCATCCACAAAGTATAAGAAAAATATTATTTTTTTTTTTACCGTGGACACGTATGTCGATATTATGTGAAAAAACCCTTAAAAAGGCATTTTTCACGTTTTGGGGAAAAAAGTCTAGTTTTGAGGCAGTACTGTCACAACAGGATAAACCTGCCCAAGTTTTAGACACCAGATATGGAAAGACCAATGTTAGACCCTAATCACAGCCGAAAGGAAAATTTTCTGAGACCCCTGGCAAGTTGACATTTTGGGGTCCAAAAATAGGGTAAAAATGTTGATTTTGCAAATTCTAAAAACATACTGTAATGCATGATGCAAAAATAGCACAAGGGTGATATTTAAAGCAATACAATTTTTTCTCAAGGAAGGCCAAGGATGATACTTTGTAGTGATATAAAAGGTTTTTTGAAATAATGTTGCATTTTGGTGGGGTGGAGGTGTAAATATGAGCTAAAAACCAGTTTTTCAGACCCCAAAATCGGCCTAAAATGGCCAAAAAACAAAATGAGCCGTAACCATGGCAACGGGCTATATATGGAATTGAAAATGCAATTTTGTTTACTTGCACCCCAAGGCCCTTCCACCCACAAAGTATAAAAAAAAATCATTTTTTGACCGTAAACAAATATGTCAATTATTTACCTGAACTGACTCTTAAATAATAACAAATATACTGGATTGAAAAAAGTTTCCTTACTTTTTGTGAGTAGTTTATATATGTTGGTTCCATTCTATATATATTGGTTCCATTCTATATATATTGGTTCCATTCTATATATATTGGTTCCATTCTATATATATTGGTTCCATTCTATATATATTGGTTCCATTCTATATATATTGGTTCCATTCTATATATATTGGTTCCATTCTATATATATTGGTTTCGTAGTAAAGTCATAAACGGCGCCCCATAGACTTATGATTATTTGATTTGGTTGGTTTCTTGAGTTCATGACAGTATTTTAAGAGTCCATTGTCATGTGACAAACTACTCAAGGATAAAAATCCTTGTATTTGGTTGGTGGTTTGATGTTTGGTCTAGCACGAGTGGATTTTACTGAACTCGTAACCACCACACTCTGCACCTACGATCACGATTTTCCGCTTAATGTGCGAGCGCGGATTATAATGTGCGAGCTTGGAAGCACACAAACAAAATAAATCCCTGCTAAGCAGTGTATATCGCTTGAAGTAAGCGCATAATGCACTGCTTCTGCTAAGCACTGAATCTTTGCTTCCAGAGCAGAGAATGACATGGGCCCATTCGCACAAGATTTTTCATTAAGCAAGTTCCCATCATGATAGGCCTGGTGGGCGACTAAATTACTACTCGACTAGTCGCACCTCAAGCCCAACTATGACACTTGTCGAGATAAATTACGGATTCTCAAGACTTTTGCCGCAATGTGTTGCAAGCGCAACATTATATATGTTGCGAATAGTAAGAAGCAACACAACTGTTTCACCAGAGAGGTATTCGGGAAAATTTTTGTAGTCAACATTTGAGCACGATTATAACGGAGTAGAGAAAAATAGTAGTCGCGACTCAAATAATAATTTTGTAGTTGCGACTTTAACACTAAAGCACACTAGTCGCCCCTGCCTACTTTTGCACAAGTAAAGCACGGGTATTCTCATGCGAATGCAAATCAATTTTTTAAGTCACTGTTGTTTTCGCAGTGAAAGTTTCGCAGGAGTTGAGCACGTAAGCGCTGCGATTCTTTCCTTTAAAAGCCATTCGCCCAGGACCAACTTTTTAAACACAAAAAGCAGCTAAACACAACAAATACATGTACAAGTTGTGAATCAAGGTATTCTGCTCATCTGCAATTGAAACGTCAGCATAACAATATCTCTGCTTTTGTATTCCTGTCAAAGAGTTTGTGTTTGTCATGGTCTAATTTAAGAAAGTAAAGCAAAATACTGGAATAAGTTTAGGCAAATGGTCCCCGGCGCAAACAAGGTGAGTCACCGTTTATTTTCGTCATCCACGTTCGTCGCCTGAAACGAACTCGGTCCTCGTCGGGTACCGGTCAACTCGGTCCCAAATCAACTCGGTCCAAGTGAAGAGCTTAATACGTTGACACTTTTTTCACTCATTTCTCAAAAACTACAACACCACAGCAGGTAATATTTTAAGGAAAGGTTTCAACTACCATTATCTTCAAACTGGTTAAGTTTAGTGTACATCTTTGGACACGATGGTGTATCGTCGTCGTCGAAAACCCCTATTTAATTACGCACGTTCATTTGAACGAAAACCCTATACCTTTGTACTTTGTACAAGCACAAAGTAATGTGTACGGAAGCCGGTTAGAAAGTAATGGTTCCTGAACAGTGGTAGTAAAACAGAATGAGTAGACTCCTCTCAAGAAGTCACAACTCATGAGCATAGCATAATAACAACAACAACAACAACAACAACAACAACAACAACAACAACAACAACAACAACAACAACAACAACAACAACAACAACAACAACAACAACAACAACAACAACAACAACAACAACAACAACAACAACAACAACAACAACAACAACAACAACAACAACAACAACAACAACAACAACAACAACAACAACAACAACAACAACAACAACAACAACAACAACAACAACAACAACAACAACAACAACAACAACAACAACAACAACAACAACAACAACAACAACAACAACAACAACAACAACAACAACAACAACAACAACAACAACAACAACAACAACAACAACAACAACAACAACAACAACAACAACAACAACAACAACAACAACAACAACAACAACAACAACAACAACAACAACAACAACAACAACAACAACAACAACAACAACAACAACAACAACAACAACAACAACAACAACAACAACAACAACAACAACAACAACAACAACAACAACAACAACAACAACAACAACAACAACAACAACAACAACAACAACAACAACAACAACAACAACAACAATAACAATAATAATAATAATAATAATAATAATAATAATAATAATAATAATAATAATAATAATAATAATACTAATAATAATAATAATAATAATAATAATACTAATAATAATAACAATAACAATAACAATAACAATAACAATAACAATAACAATAACAATAACAATAACAATAACAATAACAATAACAATAACAATAACAATAACAATAACAATAACAATAACAATAACAATAACAATAACAATAACAATAACAATAACAATAACAATAACAATAATAATAATAATAATAATAATAATAATAATAATAATAATAATAATAATAATAATAATAATAATAATAATAATAATAATAATAATAATAATAATAATAATAATAATAATAATAATAATAATAATAATAATAATAATAATAATAATAATAATAATAATAATAATAATAATAATAATAATAATAATAATAATAATAATAATAATAATAATAATAATAATAATAATAATAATAATAATAAT
The DNA here is from genome assembly GCF_032118995.1 of Asterias amurensis. Taxonomy (NCBI): domain Eukaryota; kingdom Metazoa; phylum Echinodermata; class Asteroidea; order Forcipulatida; family Asteriidae; genus Asterias; species Asterias amurensis. Next base: position 18,325,191 of record NC_092657.1, on the reverse strand, counting down.
AATAATAATAATAATAATAATAATAATAATAATAATAATAATAATAATAATAATAATAATAATAATAATAATAATAATAATAATAATAATAATAATAATAATAATAATAATAATAATAATAATAATAATAATAATTATTATTATTATTATTACAATTAACCGACTCTTTGGATCGACTCTTTGGACTCTCTGTCTCCGCTGCTGTTTGTTCTTGCACTGATGCCCCTGTCGATGATTCTAAGGAAGGTGAGTGCAGGTTATGTAATGAAGAAGGACGGATGCAAGATCAACCATCTGCTTTTTATGGACGATTTGAAGTTGTTTGCGAAGAATGAGGCCGAGATCGACTCTTTGGTGCAAACCGTCAGGATTTTCAGTGATGACATTGGGATGCAGTTCGGTCTGGAGAAATGTGCGTCAATGACCATGAAGAGGGGGAAGAGGGTACATTCCGATGGCATTGCTCTGGCTGAAGGTGCACAGTTGAGGGCTTTGGGTGAGGAGGAGAGTTATCGGTATCTTGGTGTTCTTGAATCGGACCATGTCCTTCACGAGGAATCAAAGGTAAGGCTGAAGGCAGAATACATCAGGCGTGTAAAAAAATGTTTGAAGTCTAAACTAAACGGGGGGAACATGATTAAGGCGATTAACACATGGGCCGTGTCTTTGATGAGGTACAGTGCGGGTATTGTCGAGTGGACTAAGGAAGATCTAGATGTCACTGACAGGAGGACAAGAAAACTAATGACCATGCATGGTATGCTACACCCGCGGTCAAATGTTAGTAGACTCTATCTTCCGAGGTCAGAGGGCGGAAGGGGGTTGTTGAGCGTGGCGGACAGTGTTAACATCGAGCGCAGAAGCTTGCATTGTCATGTCAGGAGGACCGAGGAGAGCCTGTTGAAAGTTGGACAAAGGTACACGAGGGCAGACGAAGTTGGGCCGAAGGAATACAAGAGGGAAAGAAAGGAGGAAAGACATAAAGATTGGAGGAACAAACCACTTCATGGCCGGTTCTTGAGGTGTACTGAGGAAGTGGCCAGCAGCAAGTCATGGAATTGGTTAAAGAGTGGAGAACTAAAGAAGGAAACAGAGGGCTTGATTACTGCGGCGCAAGACCAGTCTCTAAGGACAAATGTAATGAAGGCAAGGATAGAGAAAGCAAACGTCTCTCCTATGTGTAGAATGTGCAATAAAGCAGAGGAGACTGTATTTCATATTGTTAGCGAATGCAGTAAGATGGCCCAAACGGAGTACAAAGGAAGACATGACAAGCTGGCCAAGGTGATTCACTGGGATCTGTGTAAGAAGTATGGTGTCAAAGTGCTTGCGAAATGGTACGAACATGTTCCGGAAAAAGTTGTAGAGACCGACCAGGTCAAGATCCTTTGGGACTTTAACATTCAGACCGATCATGTTATACCACATAGGCGTCCGGATGTTGTGCTATTAGATAAGACCAAGAAGATGTGTCATCTCATTGACATAGCTGTGCCAGGTGATATAAGGGTAGCTTCGAAGGAGATGGAAAAGATCGAGAAGTACCAGGACCTGGCTAGGGAACTTCGTAAGATTTGGCAGGAAAAGGTAAAAGTAGTCCCCGTGGTGGTTGGAGCACTTGGCACCATTCCCAAAGCACTGGGGAAACATCTAGATGAAATAGGGACAAATGTGAGGGTAGATCTGTTACAGAAGGCAGCGCTTTTGGGAACAGCGAGGATCCTGAGAAAGACTCTTGAGATCTAAGGCTACGGGACGTAGCCCGACTCGAGGAGTTACCGGCACAAAGGAATATGACATCTTTCTTTTGCATGCTGTGATAAAATGAAATAATAATAATAGTAATAATAATAATAATAATAATAATAATAATAATAATAATAATAATAATAATAATAATAATAATAATAATAATAATAATAATAATAATAATAATAATAATAATAATAATAATAATAATAATAATAATAATAATAATAATAATAATAAGAACAACAACAACAACAACAACAACAACAACAACAACAACAACAACAACAACAACAACAACAACAACAACAACAACAACAACAACAACAACAACAACAACAACAACAACAACAACAGCAACAGCAACAGCAACAGCAACAGCAACAGCAACAGCAACAGCAACAGCAACAGCAACAGCAACAGCAACAGCAACAGCAACAGCAACAGCAACAGCAACAGCAACAGCAACAGCAACAGCAACAGCAACAGCAACAGCAACAGCAACAGCAACAGCAACAGCAACAGCAACAGCAACAGCAACAGCAACAGCAACAGCAACAGCAACAGCAACAGCAACAGCAACAGCAACAGCAACAGCAACAGCAACAGCAACAGCAACAGCAACAGCAACAGCAACAGCAACAGCAACAGCAACAGCAACAGCAACAGCAACAGCAACAGCAACAGCAACAGCAACAGCAACAGCAACAGCAACAGCAACAGCAACAGCAACAGCAACAGCAACAGCAACAGCAACAGCAACAGCAACAGCAACAGCAACAGCAACAGCAACAGCAACAGCAACAGCAACAGCAACACTAACACTAACACTAACACTAACACTAACACTAACACTAACACTAACACTAACACTAACACTAACACTAACACTAACACTAACACTAACACTAACACTAACACTACCAATAACAATAACAATAACAATAACAATAACAATAACAATAACAATAACAATAACAATAACAATAACAATAACAATAACAATAACAATAACAATAACAATAACAATAACAATAACAATAACAATAACAATAACAATACCAATACCAATACCAATACCAATACCAATAACACTAACACTAACACTAACACTAACACTAACACTAACACTAACACTAACACTAACACTAACACTAACACTAACACTAACACTAACACTAACACTAACACTAACACTAACACTAACAATAACAATAACAATAACAATAACAATAACAATAACAATAACAATAACAATAACAATAACAATAACAATAACAATAACAATAACAATAACAATAACAATAACAATAACAATAACAATAATAATAATATGAAGGGGTTGTTTAGCGTGGCGGACAGTGTTAACATCGAGCGCAGAAGCTTGCATTGTCATGTCAGGAGGACCGAGGAGAGCCTGTTGAAAGTTGGACAAAGGTACACGAGGGCAGACGAAGTTGGGCCGAAGGAATACAAGAGGGAAAGGAAGGAGGAAAGACATAAAGATTGGAGGAACAAACCACTTCATGGCCGGTTCTTGAGGTGTACTGAGGAAGTGGCCAGCAGCAAGTCATGGAATTGGTTAAAGAGTGGAGAACTAAAGAAGGAAACAGAGGGCTTGATTACTGCGGCGCAAGACCAGTCTCTAAGGACAAATGTAATGAAGGCAAGGATAGAGAAAGCAAACGTCTCTCCTATGTGTAGAATGTGCAATAAAGCAGAGGAGACTGTATTTCATATTGTTAGCGAATGCAGTAAGATGGCCCAAACGGAATACAAAGGAAGACATGACAAGCTGGCCAAGGTGATTCACTGGGATCTGTGTAAGAAGTATGGTGTCAAAGTGCTTGCGAAATGGTACGAACATGTTCCGGAAAAAGTTGTAGAGACCGACCAGGTCAAGTTCCTTTGGGACTTTAACATTCAGACCGATCATGTTATACCACATAGGCGTCCGGATGTTGTGCTATTAGATAAGACGAAGAAGATGTGTCATCTCATTGACATAGCTGTGCCAGGTGATATAAGGGTAGCTTCGAAGGAGATGGAAAAGATCGAGAAGTACCAGGACCTGGCTAGGGAACTTCGTAAGATTTGGCAGGAAAAGGTAAAAGTAGTCCCCGTGGTGGTTGGAGCACTTGGCACCATTCCCAAAACACTGGGGAAACATCTAGATGAAATAGGGACAAATGTGAGGGTAGATCTGTTACAGAAGGCAGCGCTTTTGGGAACAGCGAGGATCCTGAGAAAAACTCTTGAGATCTAAGGCTACGGGACGTAGCCCGACTCGAGGAGTTACCGGCACAAAGGAATATGACATCTTTATACGTCATATTATAGGTTAAAGAATATTAATTTCGTTTTGTACCCATACACCGATGTGTATACTCAGTACTTCCCGAGTCCTGTGAAAAAATATCACAGGCATGTTACTCGGGTGGGATTCGAACCCACGACCCTTGCAATTCTAGAGCAGTGTCTTACCAACTAGACTACCGAGGTTGCCCGGCAGCTAGAGGCAGTTCGAATCCTATGTTTTGGCAGCGGGTACCGCAAAAATCAGCATTGTTTGTTTTGAGTCTAAATGCAGAGTGTTGTAACCCTGAGACAACATACGAGTAGACCTTAATGTAGCCATCCACACTGTTAGAGTGTTGGGCATCATGCAGGACATTACTATCGTTAGCCCATTATGGGCTATGCACTTTCTGTAGGACAAAAAACACAATGTCCACAGATTAGCATTAAACTTTTACAGTTTGAAGATAATGATGGTAGAAAGCTTCCCTAAAAATATTACTTGCTGATGATGTGCTAAATTGTTTGAGAAATGAGTAAAACAACATGTCATGAACATAATTTTCGTCTCAGTGATCATGAGACGAAATTTATTTTAGCATGTTACACGTATTTTCATTACATTGTTTTACTCATTTCTCAAAACCGTCAGCACCCCAGCAACTAAAATGTTAAGGCCGGCTACGCTTTATACTAGCAATGTCTTAAAACGGTGTAAATTAAATGTAAATCTGTGGTCATTGTGTTTTGTGTCACAAAAAGTACCCAAATTATTTTATAAAGATAAATGCCTGATCATTTGATCAACCCCTAGGTTGGTTCAAATGAAATTGAATGATCATTGTGATAGTTATAATAATAATAATAATATTTATTCGGGTAATCACATTTACAAGCACATATACATACATTAAAAAATATTTAAGAAAACAAAGTAAAACAACAGTGGGGTGCCCAGGAGAGCATAAAAGTATAAAAAAATAACTGTCGCCAAAAGGCGTATGTCTCCTAAAACCCTAAAAATACATTAAGGCAAGAGGAGGCATATAAAAAAGCACAGAAGATAATACAAAACACAAAACAATTTAAAAAGGCAAACAAGCAAAGACAAACACAGAAAAACACACCAAAAATGATATACGTAAAAAAAGCAAGTCTATACATCAAAACGGTTTAAGAGCAATACAACAAAATTCCGATGAGGGGACACAAATTAAATGACATTGTGAATTGAATCATAGAATGATTTTCTTCTTTAGATCGGTCTCTATACACGATGTGACCTTTACATTCAAAATCGCCCTCTGTTGACAAAACACTGTACACGTCATATTTCGCCGGGCAAAAAGACGTGTACAGTCTACCCGCAACCCATGCGTTAATAGGCCTATTTGCCCGGTTTTATATGCAGTGTAGATTGTGGTTTTTCATGCGTGACCTCGGTTTGAATGAATAATAAGGACAAAGGGCTTCTGAAATTCAGTCTTTTTTGGCCTTATCTGAAAAGTATTGACAAAAATAATGTAGCAGTACATTCAAATGGAGATTATATCTGTCGTTCTGTATGAAAACAAATCAGTGCAACTTAAAAAAAAAAAATGCTTCAAAAAGAAAGAAAATAAGTCACAAAAACACGGCAAACTTTCCCGTTATGATTGTCGGCAACAGTCCCCATTTGGTATATATGGATAGAATATTTCATATTCTTCCCGGAAATGTTAAAAGCGAGAACACGTCGTAGCTAGTCCAGTCAGGATACAACGAAAAAACAGCATGATGCCATATCAGTCGATGATGTCATCATCAGCCAATCACCGTGCAGGAAAACCACGCTGTCTAATAGTTGATTTTTTTGTAAAGGGAGTTTTGGATTAACGGTGGAAAGCGTTGTATCCTGACTGGACGAGCTACGATCCGGTCTCGTTTTTGACATTTTCGGGAAGAATATGAAATACTCTATCCATAAATACTATTTGGGGAATGTTGCTGACATTCATAAAGGGAAAATTTGCTGTGTTTTTGTGACTTGTTTTCTGTCTTTTTGAAGCAATTTTTTTTTACATACAATTTTATCTTTTTGAAATTTGAGTTGCATCGATTTTTTTCATACATAACGACAGATATGGCCTTCGTTTCAATTTTTACGTCTACTTTAGCTGGCTGTCAAAACAAAAGGTCTTGCCCGGCGGTATATTCGCGAATCGTGTACTTTCTAGGTGGCTGCCAAAACAAAAAGGTTTTGCCCGGTGGTATACGCGCGAATCATGGTTTCGAGTGACGTCAAAGGCCACATCGTCTGAAGGGGCCGGCTCCGTATGTGTGTCGTCACTGACTGAAAACGAATAAACCAAAAGTATCAACTTTATTAGATAAAAATATGTCACTTGTCAATTTATTGACCATTGCTCATTTTCAGTATGTGATAATGTATCCAGGTGATTTAACAATAGCATGGCGTCACAGGTGTTGGGTTAAAAGTAAATAATATCGACATCATTTTGGCCATTCACTTAATACGCAGTTATTGACACATTAATTGAATAAATATCAGAACATAAAACGGAGGGTGCACTTTATTTTGTTACGTTTTTGTTTGCTTGATAGGTCGGGTTTGGCTCTCCAAGCTGGTAAAAGACTTGATGGATGTGAAGCTGCATCGTTTAATGATGATAAAGACTGCTGGACACAAACCGTTAACGTCATTGCACTTGGTCATGTGCTATATGAAAAACATCCTTACGCTGGTTTCCTGTATGTTGTAGGTCACAAGTTCCCGGCAGGTAAATAATGTATACTGGTGTATGGGTAACATTTTAATAGTGGTATTTAAATATAGTTGGAGAATAATTCATTTTATCACTCACAGAATACATTATTCAGTGGACCCACACAACTGTTGTGGTGCCACCTTGGCTAGTTCAGTAATGCTATGTGGGCTTGCTAAGCCCAGTACAGTTGGTCTTTTCATGACCTTGCACATTTTTCCAGGGTTTTCCCGAGACGTCTTTTTGCAATGGGCGGAGCTCAACAGGTCGCCCTATGCTGCTTATGTGCGGGAACTTCACTTCGGTTCAACTTCCAACCAAGTCAACACCCAAATGTTGTACTTGTACTTCGAAAATTTGTAGGAGGGGTGATGTAAATTGATGCAGCCCCGTAAATTACACCGAAATAGCTCATCCCAACCTAAGACAGATGAATGCCATCAAAACGAAATAGAGTGAGATTAGACCAAATAAATTGTGGGTGCTGCACAGAACAGCTGTCCCAATGCGGCGACTAAATGAAGTGGCATACCTACTAATGGAACGCCGTTTCATTTCCATCTTCTTTGGGTTAAATGCTCCAAAATATTAGGCTCGAGGATAATCTGTACAATTGTACAATACTATGCTTTATGTTGTTGTGTGTTGTTCACCCAGCCTGCTGGGGAAATCCAGTTATTTCACCTTTGTAAAGGTCAATCCAGGACCTACTTAGAAATTGACAAAATTGTTCTTGTTCTTAAAATAATTGCTCCCATCAATACATTGCCCTGTAAACTCATTTTCGGGTCATGTCACGAAGGGCAATAATTGTACATGCAGCCAATATAAGACAACTTTCACGAAGGAACAAACATTGACTTGTCAATTTCCGTAAAATAGAGTTGCAAGAAAATCTTTTTTTTTTTGCTGCTGAGGTGTTCCTTCCTGTTGTATTATGTAGTGCATATGGTTGCCTCCAAATTTACATTTGTAACTAATGTACAAGATAACGTAGTTTTTAAGAAAGAGGTAATTTCTCACTTAAATATTTGAATTGAGTCCAAGACCTAAGCTGAGGTCCCAAATTTAAGCATCTGAAAACACACACTGTGCGAAAACGGTGTTTTATCTTCGATTCATAAATACCTCAGACAATTTCGCTATTCATATTGGTGGAGAGCGCGTCACGTGGTTGTGTATAAACCTTTGTTTATGGCCGGTAAAAAGTGTTAATTTATGGGCGTGACACGCGACCTTGCACCTGTTCATATAAGACAGTTTCTTCATTCATATCGGTCGAGAGCAATGGCTGAAACCGTTGTGTCACATCACGCGATACGCGCGAGGCGCATAACATTCCCTTATAAGGAGTTGTTTACCAGAGGGCGGTGGAGGGCTTTATCATTTTATAGCTGGAGGGGTGTTGTGATGAAATAAATCATTTAACAATTAACAGTTTTGCATTTAATTTACTTTTTGACCAAAAAGTGATGATGTTTTAGGCCGAAAAGGTATTTATGAATAAGGGAATCAATGTGTGGTGGATAGGTTTCAACTAGTGGTTTTATCCCAACGAGGCCTGGTTCTTGATCATTTTATACCGAGACGAAGTCGAGGTAAATTAAAAAGAACCAGGCCTCGGGAGAATTAAACCACTAGTTGAAAACCGATTCAACACACTTTGGGTCCCTTTCAAATACCTTTTCGGTCAAAAATATCATCACTTTTTGGTCAAAAAGTAAAATAAATAAAAACAAAAAATTTAAACCTCATGGGCCCGATCAAGGAATTACCACCATCCATCCTCTTTAAATTCAATGTAGTTGTGCCAGGCCCATGTTGTCTGAATTTGTAGATTAGACCCTTCAAAATTTGGTTAAAAAAAATATGTAAAACTGTCCATATTTGTGAGCAGTAAAGTACGGATTTTGTTTGTTAAATTTATTGACTTTTTAAATAATCTTTAAAAAGTAAAACCTCATGGGCCGGGTGTGTTCCTTAAATTTGACCCTCCCGCCGGCGAAATGAGTCTGATGTCAAACGAGTAAATGGTCCTAGTTTGACAGTCGATATTCGAATGTCAAACTTAACTAGTTCCTCCTATGAATGCCAAACAACAGTTACTGGTTTGACATCAAACCCCAATGGTCGGTCTCGGTGAGTCACATGGGTGTTTCACTTGTGTGATAATGGCGGCGTTGCGAAGAGACGGGCTGCTTCCTGAATCCAGATTTATGTCGTGCGCACGAAAGAGAATTCGTGTGCACAAAATATATAAAATTTTTATTTTTGTAAATGTCCCTTTTAGGCTCCGTACAAAAACGATCACTGTTTACAGTATTATTTTATGACACCCCAAAGTATTGTTTCAAATGTTAAACTTGCATCGGAGAGAAAGAATATTGGTTTTTATCCATACACCCTATATTTGCCTGACACTGCTCTAGAATTGCAAAAGTCGTTGGTCCGAATCCAACCCGAGTAAAATGTCCGTGATTTGTTTTCACAGAACACTAGAAAATACTGAGTATATACAGGGCTAACACACATCGACATTTTAATAGTTGTGTGAGAATAATCTGTACAACTGTACCGGACTACGTTTTATGTTGCTGCGTGTGTTGTTCACTCAGCCTCAACGTCCTTGGTTAAAGCAATGGGGATGAACATGTAGGCTGGTTTGCAAAATAGGAAAGGAATAAAACAAATGTTGAGCGGTTTAACTGGTTTGGGTTTATTGAACAACATGTGGCATACACTCAAGTTACAAGGATCTATGTGTCTTACATAATTATTATGTTAGTTTTTGAGCGATCTATAATCAACGCTTTATTGTAGTTTTTGTTTTTTCAAATTCAAGGGATAACAAGTTTTTTTTTTGCATGACAATTTATAATATACTACTTTTTGAGAAAGATCCCTATAGGGATAGGCCCTTGTACCGGGTGAGTGAAAAAAAATGCAATTATTAGTTTGGAGTGTATACTTTATGAACAAGAGCAATGTTGAACAATAATGTACATTTCTAAGTATAGTAGACCAGCCAAACTTTAAAAAGTGCTCTAGAAAAAAAAAAAATAAAAAAAAAAACGGCATAGTTTGTTATTGGCTGGCATCCATGCTAGAAGTATGGATCATGGGCTCGGGAAGACGATTAGGGTGGATGCCCAGCTTGATTTTGTATTTTAAGGTAATTTGGGGGTAAAAAGGTCAACAAAGGTCAAAACTCAATATTTTCAAAATTGGTGTCAAATTTATTCACATTTTGATAGATCTATCCATAAAATGTATTTTTAACTTTATGTTGATACTACAAACCTATGTAATTAACGTATAAATATTGACCTTATGCACAAATGTATAGCAAAACGAAGTGTAAAAGTATGATTATCTTGAAAAGGGTACATTTTGAGTACACCAATTGTTTTTGCACTCCCTATCCTCATTGGTGCATATATTGGTTCCAAACAACATTTTTTGAAAGGTAAATATACCCAGGCAGTTTTTGAGAAAAAAACAAATTTCAAATACCACCTTCATGTGGGGGTCTTAACGACTCATTTTAAGGTCAAAATTTCAAATAAGGCAAAACAAACTACGATGGATCCAACCATTTGAGGATATGTGTATATGTACCTCAACCCGACCAGGAGGGCTGTTTAAAATAGCTCCAAAAAGACAAACTAAACCAATCTACACTAACAAACCAATCTTCACTGATGACCAAGAAGAGATACATGATTATTATGAATGCCATGTTCAGGGTAAGATTCATTGAATATAAAAGACTCGGGTGGGATTACCATCCACGACCTTGCTCGGCTATAGCAGGTGCATTACCACTAGGCTACCGAGCTAGCCCACGTCGGGGAAAACAAAAACAAAAACGTTTTAATGGGAAACATCTTTCTCTCTACATTTTAATAAAAGACGAAAAAGGTAGCAAAGCCGGGTACTAAGACTTTAAATAAAAATAATCACAGTTCGTGTTTTCTATGAAAGATGTTTCGATTATTTTAAACTTTTTCAAATCGCTCTGTTTATTCCCCCAGACTGTCAGGCTTTGTTGGATGCTGGTAACAAAGACAATGGTATATACACTATCCATCCCTTCCAGAATAACGAAGGAATCAAGGTGCTTTGTGATATGACGAACCATACTGGCTGGATTGTAAGTCAGCACTCATTTGGGAATGCATCTCACTCATGTAGATTCAAAGACATCTTAAACAGTCCGCCAACTCCGAAGCAAAATCTTATTTAACTTTAGTTGTATCCAAGCATGCTTGATGCTCTCAAGGTTACATTACGCCAATAAACACACTTGGGTAAACCGTTCCTTTGAACATTCTGATCATCTAATTGGAATGCTCTTCTACCGCACCTCAGACTAAAAAGAACTCTCTCCAGCTTCAAACCATCCTAAGAACTGACTTGTATGATGTTGTATAGCACGACAAATCATTATTTTTTTCAGAACTGTTAACAAATGAAATAATGTGCTTAACCCTCCGAGCCGGCCTGATAAAAAGAATTGTACATGCTGGATCCACATAGTGTTTGAATTGTGCACACATAATGTTTTAATGGTATGACCAATTCTCTGTAACCACACCTTAACTATTTAAGCGTTTGTTGAAAACAAAATCACACGTAAAAATTAAAATTTTACGTATTCAAATGATTAAGTGTTTGCGAAAACAGTATTTAATTGTGTGTATTATAATGAGAAAATATAGACTAATGGCGTCCCCTTAATATTTGTTTACATTTGACTTAATTCAACCAGAAACCAGCTGCATTACCAGAAATCGGTTCTTAAAAAACAAAATTGATCCACACTTGTTGTAATAACTTTAAGAAAAAAAGGATCGCCCTTTCGCCCACGCCTCCCTAAATATAATTTTTACTATTATATCTTTTTCGAATAGTTTAAATTAGCTTCATTTTATCAGGAAAAGAAAAGAACAGTTTACCGATTTTTTTTTTACATTTTGAAGTTACCTGGTCAAAATAGCTAAATGAAGATCAATCTGACTGTCGATGAAAAAAATTATCTTAACAAAACAAAATGTTACGTTTGTTTCAAGGTGGTCCAGCGACGCTATGACGGATCGGTCAGTTTCAACCGCAGTTGGGCAGAATACAAGAAAGGCTTTGGGTCAATGGATGGTGAGTTCTGGCTTGGTAATGAGATTCTACATGAGCTGACTGATGCTGAAGGGAACTGGACAATCAGTCTGGACCTAACCAATGAAGATAACATGACCGGTCATTTGCTGAAGAAACAGTTTCACGTCGGACCTGGCGATTACACCCTGCTTCTGGAGCACTCCGGGATACAACAAAGTGGTATGTGTAACGTGTGATTTGTATTCACCATAACCAAGGCTCCACTTATTATATTAGGATTAAGGCTATATTCAAGGCTCAATTTAATGTAGTGTTGAACAAAATCTTAAACATTTGTCTTTAACTTTATAGGCAATGTTTTGAAGGGCATGTTCTCTAATTATTATGTTGCATTAAATGCTAACATTTCAAAACCGCCATTCAATTTAAAATTAAATTTTGCTAAATATATTTACCGTTTGTCGACCACTGAGAAAAGTTCAAACGAAAACTATTATAGTTTCATCAACAGTTTCTAGTTAGCAGATATTGTGGATACTATTACCAGGGCTCCACTGATTATATTGATAGTCTATCAAGGTTATTTTAAAGGCTCCATTTATTGTAATTTTTTTAAAGAACAAATTGTAAAATATTTGTTTGTAAAACACAAACGACGTTTTGACGGGCCTGTTCTTAATTACTATGTTGCTTTATGTTAACGTTTTAAAACCGCCATTCAATTTAACACTAAAATTGATACAATTAAATCTGTTAGTTGACTCCGGGAAAAAATCTAAACGAAGCTATTATTAATTCAACAGTTACTTAAAATAACTAAAGGCTGACTTGTTTTTGTTGTTTTCTTTCCAGTTGGTAGATATTGTGGACACAAATTAGGAATGGAAGACGGGAGCATCTCTGATGATAGGATTACAGCATCTAGTCAGTGGAATTCATATTATCCGCCAAGCAATGCACGACTGAATATGAACGGTTGTTGGGGACCAGCTGAAAAACAAGGTTCATGGCTTCAAATAATGTATATGGGTTTAGAGCCTGTGCATATTGAGGGCGTCATCACACAGGGCAGTCCATCCGGTTATTCCTGGATGACACACTACCAAGTACAATACAGCATTGATGGCACTGCATGGCTGTATGTGAATGAGGCCTCTACTCCACAGGTAAGAGTACTCGGCAAAGACACCTTCCATCCAGACATGTAATCATGTATTGACACTCCAATTAAGCTATACAACTATTATTCATGACCAAAAGCTTAATTATCATTTTTATTTCTTTATTTGTTTCCACCCCTGTTTTTTACAGACATTCGTTGGCAACACTGATACAAACACCCCTTACCAATATTCATTAAAAACACAAACACTCCAATATTGCAGTACAGCCGTTAGTTGTAACCAAAGTGTTAATAATCATTTTGTATTTATTTGTGTCTCCACCTCTGGTTTGAATTTATTTTTACAGACATTCATTGGCAACACTGATGGAAACACCCCAGTTACCAACATATTCCAGCAGCCTATTCAAGCACGGTACATCCGCATCAGACCAACAGCCTGGGTAAAATACCCAGTCCTACGTATTGAACTCCTTGGATGCAGAGGTATTGTTTCAATCAATCACCACGGTTTCAAATGTCAGGCTTATTGTACATAATCTCACTATAAAAGGATTGGGGTACTTTTTGTAACACAAAACTCAAAGTCTACCGATTTACATTTACATTTAACTTACACAGATTGATGATAATGTCAGTAGAAAGCTTATATAAAAGATATTACTTGCTGATGTGCTGTAATTTTTAAGAAATGAGTAAAACAATGTCATGAAAATACGTTGTACATGCTAAAACAACACCAAGGGAAGCTTTCTACAATTTTTGTTTTCAAACTGTGTAAATCTGATGACATTTGGTGTCGTCCTAAAAAACAGTACACAGACCCTTAAAACGAGACACGCCTAACTGATTTCGAACGTAAGTCTATAAATCTCATCTATAAAGCAACTAGAAAACAATTTATTGCCAGACTTGCACAGAACACTGAACATAACAAATTCGGTGCATCAGCTGCAAACCAACAGCCTAGAATACTTAAGATATTGAGCTCAGTGGCTGCAAAGGTAAAGGATATAATTTAATGATATATGCTGTTGGCCACTCACCACGTTCTCCAAGAACACGAAGTCATAAGATTGAGACATTCAAAACTGTACTCGAGTATGAGTTGAGCACAGTATAAATCAAGTACATTGCAAAAATATAGAAATGGTAAAAAGTCGTAAAGTCAGAATATGTTTGCACTCAACCTCACTCCTCTTCAAAGTTATTGTAAACAATTATTAGACTACACATTAGCTAATATTATGAACATGTACTATAAAGCCAAATTAAAACGTGTTTCTAAAGTAAACCATGGTCTTAATAAGAATTAATTAAAATTAAACAATTCTTAAGTTCACAAGACCATCTTAAAAATTCGCATAAACTGAATGTTTTCAATAAAGGCTGGCTTGATGGAACACTATGAATTTGTTCATTTTCTCAGTCCATGAAGTTTGTCAGCAGAAGCTTGGAATGGAAGATGGTACCATCCCTGATGGAAGCATAACGACATCGTCTACTGATGACCAGAAATGCATATGGAACACTTACGGACGGCTAGATGTGTACGCTGGCTGGTGTCCCACATTGGATGACAGAGACAGTGCATGGTTCCAAGTGGATCTAAAGCAACCGGTATTGATTCAAGGTGTTGTTACACAGGGTAACAATTACAACAGGTTCTGGGTTACAGAGTTCATCGTATCTTACGGTGACACTGAGCAAGACATGCGCTTTATAGGAGGTGCAGAAAAGGACAATGCACAGGTATGACGTTATAAATACATGGCAGAAAACCGTTCAATGCAGAATATTGAATAAGTATTAACGACACCATATGTAATTGATTACGAAAATATATTATTTATTGACCATCGATTCACTAAAACGGCAATTTTACTGTTTCTCCACAATCAATAATTCTTTTGTTTTACATATGGAAACGGAATGAACTTTTAAACCAGATTTTGTAAAAAAAACAATTGTTTATAACACTGTTTATCAGCATGTTTTACCAAAAAAGACACTGCTGTAGTAAGCGTCTGCATATTTAACAATCTCAACTTAAACAAAAACGATATTGTGTATGGAAGCTGCGATTCTAATGACATTGGCGGAACCAAACTGTTCTGTTCTGAGATAGCTGTTGTTATTGGGCATCACATAATTATTTTTTTACACAGAAATTCCCCGGAAATACAGATAGGAATACAAGAGTAACCAACATGTTTAGTGAGGAAATCAGAGCACGCTACATCCGCATAATACCAACTGGGTATCAAGGCGGTCGTCCTGGACTGCGTATTGAACTCATTGGATGTAATGGTAAAGTCGTAAACACATTATTTTATTTATTTGTCAATCCCTTTTGTTTTTAACCAACAAAAACAATAAAAAGATTTTTCTAATATTTGAATTGTTGAATTTTGGTTTATACTCAAGTCTCAAATTTAAAAGGAAACCTACTGCATTCCTTTTGATCTAGTTGACATAATTGAGACATTTCAAACTGTACTCAAATGTTGGTCGAGGACGGTATAAATAAAGCACATTACAAAATGAAGAAATACAAACAGAGAAGACGAAAAAAACATGTTTTGCACTTTGCACTACACCACTCCCCTTAAAGACACTGGACGCTATTGGCAATTGTCAAAGACCAGTCTTCTCACTTGGTGTAATCTAAACTTATGCACACAATAACAAACCTGTGAACATTTAAGCTTAATTGGTCGTCGAAGTTGCGAGATAATGATGGAAGAAAAAGCACCATCGTCACACGCAGTTGTTACTTTCAGATGCTTTCTTTCTCGAATACTTCGTTACTTCAGAAAGAAAGCTGTTTCTCGCAATGTTTTATACTACCATACAGCTCACCATTGCTTGTTACCAAGTAAGTTTGTATGCTAGCAATTGTTTGGGATGCGTTTTGAACTCCTGGAATGTAATGGTAAAATCATGCAAACAATTATTTTACTTATACCATAACCATAACCATAAATTCTTCTTCAATTTGGTTTGTTGAAACTTTGATTAATAATTTTAATGGGCTACGTCTCATATTTTAGCCAACACTGAATTCATCTTGATCCCATAATATGGCAGAATTTTAGCACTATTATAGACAATCGCTGCAAATACTTTTGATCTTTATCCAAACATGTATCATTAAACATGTATTACATGCACATGATCATTCTAATTTATATTTGTATAGTTAATTTTTATTAAGCAAATAACAATACATAGCAAAACTGAAGGGCTAAATACAACCTCTTCGGGGTGTGCCTGTTTTTGACTCACGCTAATAAGTTTGGCTTCTTGTAGTGAGCTCCCCCTGCAGTATCATAAATGTGTACTTATTTCCTCCTGGCTTAACTGTATTAATTGGAACATGTATATATTTTGCCTGTTTTACAACGTTACTGTGGAAACAATTAACCTTAAACATTTGACCTTAAACCTTAGCTCAATTTGAGAAAACATTTGTCATGTGAATGGCGGTAAAGTCACTTGCTTGTTTTTTTTTCCGAAACAGACCATACTGTGACCGGAATTCGAACAATACATTATAAAAAAAAAATGCACTTCGATTAACCTATTATTGTGTTGCTTTTATTTTAACTGATACAGAACGCTTCTTTTGTTTGGATCGTCTCGGAATGGGAGATGGCAGCGTTCCAGACTACAGAATCACAGCATCAAGTACACATCAGAGGGAAGATGGTAACTGTCAACCAAGCAATGCACGACTCACTCAATCAGCAAACAGTGATACTATTGGCTGGTGCCCTGATCCTAATGACATCAACCCATGGTTACAGATTGATCTCGAAAGTAATGTCATAGTAGAGGGAATTATGATGCTGCAGGGATCTGATCAGGTAATCAATGAAGATGTGAGTCATGGGTACAGGCTGGAGTACCGTGATGACCAGAACACTTGGCATACTTTGGGTTCAGCACAGGTAAGAACATACATGTTTAATGTAAACTGATTAGGTTATCGGAACCTAATTATGTCAACCTGTCAAGCTTCTTAAGTCTGCTTCAATTCGCATTCTCGCATTTTGCTCCTCACACCTGGAATGCACTCACCATCTCAATCAGAAGGGAGTCAGACTTTCCATGCAAATTCGAGAAGTGTATCAAACATTATTTTTACCCAATGTTCTTGATGAATTGGCGCTTTATTATGGTTTCACAAATCCATTAAGTCCGACTCTAAGAGCTGACAAGCAAAACTACTCAAACGGATTTGGTTGATCTTGTTCAACTTGTTTGTGGACAACCACAATGTCGCTGTGCCAAAGATAGTATAGTTAGCTTCTATGGCTACTTTTTAGCTACACATTTTGTATTTTGTTTAAATCAGACTTATGGTCTCGAAATCAATTCAACTGTTGTGATATGCATAGTTGAATTGATTTCGAGACCATAAGTCTGATTTGGACAAAATAGAAAAATGTGTATTGATAATTCTGCTTTGCTTAGTTAAATGGTTTTTGTTTTACTAGTGAGTGACATGCTATTTGATGGAGATAGCATGATCATAATTTGTAGTTTTTGTTTCTTCACAGATTATCCGAAGAAACACCGCAGCAGACTCGGAAGCTACCAGCATGTTCACTCCACCAATCACTGCTCGTTATATCCGCATCATACTAAACCAGACTGATGGCTCTCTGTGGATACGTGTTGAACTACTAGGGTGCAAAGGTTAGTTCTAACGAGATGTCTGAGACACATTGTCTTTAAAACAAGTTATATTCGTCTAAATATAACAGTGAACTGATCGTGAAAACTGTGTACATACATAAACAAACAAATCAAACACAGCAATATTTTAAACATTAAAAGGGTGATTGACAAAGTTACAATTTATAATTTTAAAGTGTACATATTTGAATGAGTTTTGCTCAGCTTTTAGAAGCAACTTACAACTCTAAAACCAAGATTGTTCTCGAATAGTTAAGGTAAATTCACGTTCTGTAATCTTTCTTTAAAGTTATGGCAATAACAACTTATTTGATTGATAAACAGAACTGTTTCCCCCCACAAACTTTCGATCTGAAAATTGGTTCTTACGCTAATGTCTCTCCGTTTTGTTCTCTTAGTATGGACAAGTGTTTTTGCTTTAATTGCTCTGGATGATCAGAAATTTATCAAAAGCTTGGTGATTTTTTTATTTATAATGTTCAAAAATTAGTTTTTTTGTTGATGAAGTATTTATAAACTCGATTGATGAACCAAAACCAAATTTGTTTATTTAACTCACGAACCAGAGCCCAGTTTGAGCCTATCGTGTTATAGAGAAGCCTTTTACAAAGACAGTCCAGAACTTTACAGAACTGGAGAACAACGCATTAAATTCAAATATTCAATCAATCAAATGTTTGTATTTACAGTACGCTGGGTATGTAGACAACGCCTTCTTAAGCAAGCCCATATCATTCCAGACGAGTCACCACGGCTTCAGATTGACCTGCTGTTAGTAACTCTAGTTGAGGGAGTCATAGCACAAGGGGAAAATGAAACGTCATTTCAAGTAGAATACAGCCTCGATAACGTTACCTGGGTCAACGTCAGCCACCAGGGAGCACCTGGAGGAGAACCTCAGGTAAATGGTTCTGTCATTGCACAAACAAAATTGGTTTTGTAAAGGGGCACATCGGCTGAATTGGGCTATTAGGGCTACAGCATAGACTAAGATAATGACTTCAAAGGTCTGCCAGGAATGGAGAAGAGCAGTCACTATAACAATATTATTTATGATCCTACACCGCTAAATTGCGTATACGGTGAGCCGGTGTGACTCTTTAAATTGACGAGTTTTGTTTCTGGCGGAGTTGTTACTCAACTTAGCTTTAAACAAGGACAATTGATAATCCCAGAAGCTCGTATGCACAAGGAACATTGCAACATTATGAACAATGTTTTACTTTGTGATTAGACAAAAGTAAAGGTATAAACCAAATTTGCCTTAATCATGCTGTTCTATCTCCTGTGCTACAGACATTCCATGGTAATACTCTGGAATCCGCACCACTAACCAACGTGTTTAAGCAGCCGATCCGAGCACGCTTCATCCGTGTGACTCAAACAGACGTCGGACATCCAGCCGTAAGCATTGAACTCGTTGGATGCGGAAGTAAGTTCCTTGAAAGTAATAACCCAACTGAATTGTAATTCCAGCTGCTGGTGTTGTTTTACTTGTTGGTTTGGCTTTAATCTTAATATAAAGAAATAAAAACGATCTGAAACGTGTGTAAAACAAGCCTTGTATTAAAGTGTTTTGAAACAGTATAGCCTGCTAATTTACACCTTTCAGTATAGCCTGCTAATTTACACCTTTCAGTATAGCCTGCTAATTTACACCTTTCAGTATAGCCTGCTAATTTACAACTTTTAGTATAACTTATATTCTAGAACACGCGTGCAGTAACTTAAAAAAATATATATATATATCAGACATTAAAAATTGCTTACTTAATTTTTGAAAAAGTACCTTTAAAAGAGCATCAAATGATATTTGTATTTTATTTTGTTTTTTCCAGATGATATTCTTGAGACTGCCAACAATCAAGCCTTCAGCATTCACCATCATACAGATAATAACCAAAACGGAACAAACTGCCCAGGTCTGAATAGTGAAGGAGGATGGTGGTTTAATAGATGCTCTGGTATACCTGGTGTAGATAATAACCTTAATGCTGAATATATCCAACCTGGTGATACTATGGGTCCATACAAACGAGTCATTAGAGCTAGTGAATGGAATGGGTCTCGTATTGTAAAGACTGGAATCAAAATACGCCGCCAATCTCCACCTCGTGGCTAAAAATATTTCAGGATGAAAATTTGCTAAGCCCATTGACAGTCAAATGATTAGGAAACGCACAATCGCATCTTGGTGCGTTTATTTGTCAAATTGAAAAGCTGTTCAGCCGAGTGTTAAACATGTGTTACAAAAATCCATTTAAAATTTGGTCTTTCAC
This sequence comes from Asterias amurensis, assembly GCF_032118995.1. Classification (NCBI taxonomy): domain Eukaryota; kingdom Metazoa; phylum Echinodermata; class Asteroidea; order Forcipulatida; family Asteriidae; genus Asterias; species Asterias amurensis. Next base: position 18,305,158 of record NC_092657.1, on the reverse strand, counting down.
CGTCAAAAGATCAAGAAACGCAGACTAGTATGTTTGTGCATTATTTATCATACTCACATACGGTTTGCCATACAAGATGGCGACTTTTCATGGCAAAAAGGGTTATTCAATACGGTCTATCAGCTAAAACAAATCGAATGCAGCATGACTGGTAACCTGGTATTTTACTTGTCTCAAAAATGTTAAAGGAACACATTACCTTGGATCGGACGAGTTGATCTATAAAAAGCGTTTGTAACCGTTTGTTGTAAAATGCGTATGGTTAGAAAAATATTGTAAAAGTAGAATACAACGATCTACACAAATATGCCTCGAAAATGCGTGGTTTTCCTTTTACCTCGTCGACTAACAAGGTCGGCCATTTATGGGAGTCAAAATTTTGACTCCCATAAATGGTCGACTGTGTTAGTTCGCGCAGTAAAAGGAAAACCACGCAATTTCGAGACAAAATTGTGTGGATAATTGTATTCTACTTTTAAAACATCTTTCCAACCATATGCATTTTATTAAAAAAAAAGTTACAAACGCTCAGTTATAGACCAACTCGTCCGATCCAAGGCAACGTGTTCCTTTAAACAAAAGCAAGCTCACACACCAATGAGAGCGGACCACTTGCTCTATGACTTGTTTATTCTTTTAAGAGATGCAAAGCTTTACTACGATTGTAGAGTGTATCAACCGCAGCCTGAAGTTAAATTGACATTCACATTGAGTAAGAACCGATTGGCGGTTTGGAATTATACGGCGTATTCAGATCAAGCTCTTAGTGTTTTAACAAAAACTGCTTTCGGCTGAAAATATATTTTTAGATTACGTAATTTAATTTGCCAGGTTTGCCCTACAATCTTTATTTATTCATATTGTGCACTTATTAGGCATTGTTTCAATCAGAGTAATTTTGAATTGTATTTCGTAGATAGCTGCTGAAACCATTTTTTAAAATTCAGAAGAAGTTATCACATTAATGTTAAGTTAAATAAACTTTTCGTACACAAGGGATACCTAAAAACAAACTGCTAAATAAGTTACAGTTACTCTACGGTTTAGGGGAAACACAGGTGGAAATGAATTTATGGGCAATGAGTGGGGTTTAACTTAAGGAAAACAAAACCTTTGTAATTGATTTGAATTTTACAGAGTTCCAATTTTAAGAATGGTTTCTTGTAGAGGTTGATGTAAACAACAATATTTAAAAGGGTTTTATGAATATAGCGAACGGATTATTTAAAGTAAAGGAAGAAGTATTAAGTAGTTAGCAATGCCGCTTTAAAAAATTATAACTTTATACAAATGTTCAGTGACTTTATCAAAATCACGCAAATGTAATACTTTGACTGTTTTTTTTTCTACAAACAAAACGGCACAGCGTTTTGTCCCTTTTACCCAGCAAGTTAACTTGTCAAACAGCCATATCAAACAATGCGTACCGTGGTAAAATGAAACAGTTGCCATGGTAATACGTTAACCTTTTCAGTTTGTTCACCTGTATATGTAACATTAAAACAAGTCTCTTGAAACAAGTCACGAGCTTTGTGGTGATCAACATCCCCCTAACATACCATAACAACATTGAAGGAAAATTATTACATTGTGTTCCCATGCCTAATTATCGATGGTTTTGATGTCATTTCGTTAGAGATACTGTAAGGGCCTTGTCACACAAGGCCAATTTTACATGGCGGCAAACCAACTGCAGTGAATGTTACAGGACTACTTTGGAGGCAAATTTGTCAAACAATGCAGTTCCGTTCCCAGTTGGACAAACAACTTAGCCTTGCAAGGGAAAGATTTGTTCTTGAAATTTGAACAGAAACCTTCAAACATATCATTATGTATACAACTTTTAACAACGACTGCTGAATGATAAATGAACAGAGAAGTTGTACCTGTGCTTTGACATAGGTGGGAATACTTTTACAAAACTTTTGTTTTCCAATCTTAAGTATTACATTTCAGCTTGATTCAAGAACTTCTGTCACATGCAATTTTCACTAAATTTTAATATTAATTTTGGTTTTTACCCATACACCGATGTGTGTTAGCACTGTATACTCAGTACTTTCCCGAGTCCTGTGAAAAAATATCACAGGCATGTTACTCGGGTGGGATTCGAACCCACGACCCTTGCAATTCTAGAGCAGTGTCTTACCAACTAGACTACCGAGGTTGCCCGGCAGCTAGAGGCAGTTCGAATCCTATGTTTTGGCAGCGGGTACCGCAACGATATAACAGATGTTAAATTTGCATCGGGGATAAAGAATATTAATTTTGGTTTTTACCCATACACCGATGTGTGTTAGCACTGTATACTCAGTACTTTCCCGAGTCCTGTGAAAAAATATCACAGGCATGTTACTCGGGTGGGATTCGAACCCACGACCCTTGCAATTCTAGAGCAGTGTCTTACCAACTAGACTACCGAGGTTGCCCGGCAGCTAGAGGCAGTTCGAATCCTATGTTTTGGCAGCGGGTACCGCAACGATATAATAGATGTTAAATTTGCATCGGGGATAAAGAATATTAATTTTGGTTTTTACCCATACACCGATGTGTGTTAGCACTGTATACTCAGTACTTTCCCGAGTCCTGTGAAAAAATATCACAGGCATGTTACTCGGGTGGGATTCGAACCCACGACCCTTGCAATTCTAGAGCAGTGTCTTACCAACTAGACTACCGAGGTTGCCCGGCAGCTAGAGGCAGTTCGAATCCTATGTTTTGGCAGCGGGTACCGCAACGATATAATAGATGTTAAATTTGCATCGGGGATAAAGAATATTAATTTTGGTTTTTACCCATACACCGATGTGTGTTAGCACTGTATACTCAGTACTTTCCCGAGTCCTGTGAAAAAATATCACAGGCATGTTACTCGGGTGGGATTCGAACCCACGACCCTTGCAATTCTAGAGCAGTGTCTTACCAACTAGACTACCGAGGTTGCCCGGCAGCTAGAGGCAGTTCGAATCCTATGTTTTGGCAGCGGGTACCGCAACGATATAATAGATGTTAAATTTGCATCGGGGATAAAGAATATTAATTTTGGTTTTTACCCATACACCGATGTGTGTTAGCACTGTATACTCAGTACTTTCCCGAGTCCTGTGAAAAAATATCACAGGCATGTTACTCGGGTGGGATTCGAACCCACGACCCTTGCAATTCTAGAGCAGTGTCTTACCAACTAGACTACCGAGGTTGCCCGGCAGCTAGAGGCAGTTCGAATCCTATGTTTTGGCAGCGGGTACCGCAACGATATAATAGATGTTAAATTTGCATCGGGGATAAAGAATATTAATTTTGGTTTTTACCCATACACCGATGTGTGTTAGCACTGTATACTCAGTACTTTCCCGAGTCCTGTGAAAAAATATCACAGGCATGTTACTCGGGTGGGATTCGAACCCACGACCCTTGCAATTCTAGAGCAGTGTCTTACCAACTAGACTACCGAGGTTGCCCGGCAGCTAGAGGCAGTTCGAATCCTATGTTTTGGCAGCGGGTACCGCAACGATATAATAGATGTTAAATTTGCATCGGGGATAAAGAATATTAATTTTGGTTTTTACCCATACACCGATGTGTGTTAGCACTGTATACTCAGTACTTTCCCGAGTCCTGTGAAAAAATATCACAGGCATGTTACTCGGGTGGGATTCGAACCCACGACCCTTGCAATTCTAGAGCAGTGTCTTACCAACTAGACTACCGAGGTTGCCCGGCAGCTAGAGGCAGTTCGAATCCTATGTTTTGGCAGCGGGTACCGCAACGATATAATAGATGTTAAATTTGCATCGGGGATAAAGAATATTAATTTTGGTTTTTACCCATACACCGATGTGTGTTAGCACTGTATACTCAGTACTTTCCCGAGTCCTGTGAAAAAATATCACAGGCATGTTACTCGGGTGGGATTCGAACCCACGACCCTTGCAATTCTAGAGCAGTGTCTTACCAACTAGACTACCGAGGTTGCCCGGCAGCTAGAGGCAGTTCGAATCCTATGTTTTGGCAGCGGGTACCGCAACGATATAATAGATGTTAAATTTGCATCGGGGATAAAGAATATTAATTTTGGTTTTTACCCATACACCGATGTGTGTTAGCACTGTATACTCAGTACTTTCCCGAGTCCTGTGAAAAAATATCACAGGCATGTTACTCGGGTGGGATTCGAACCCACGACCCTTGCAATTCTAGAGCAGTGTCTTACCAACTAGACTACCGAGGTTGCCCGGCAGCTAGAGGCAGTTCGAATCCTATGTTTTGGCAGCGGGTACCGCAACGATATAATAGATGTTAAATTTGCATCGGGGATAAAGAATATTAATTTTGGTTTTTACCCATACACCGATGTGTGTTAGCACTGTATACTCAGTACTTTCCCGAGTCCTGTGAAAAAATATCACAGGCATGTTACTCGGGTGGGATTCGAACCCACGACCCTTGCAATTCTAGAGCAGTGTCTTACCAACTAGACTACCGAGGTTGCCCGGCAGCTAGAGGCAGTTCGAATCCTATGTTTTGGCAGCGGGTACCGCAACGATATAATAGATGTTAAATTTGCATCGGGGATAAAGAATATTAATTTTGGTTTTTACCCATACACCGATGTGTGTTAGCACTGTATACTCAGTACTTTCCCGAGTCCTGTGAAAAAATATCACAGGCATGTTACTCGGGTGGGATTCGAACCCACGACCCTTGCAATTCTAGAGCAGTGTCTTACCAACTAGACTACCGAGGTTGCCCGGCAGCTAGAGGCAGTTCGAATCCTATGTTTTGGCAGCGGGTACCGCAACGATATAATAGATGTTAAATTTGCATCGGGGATAAAGAATATTAATTTTGGTTTTTACCCATACACCGATGTGTGTTAGCACTGTATACTCAGTACTTTCCCGAGTCCTGTTAAAAAATATCACAGGCATGTTACTCGGGTGGGATTCGAACCCACGACCCTTGCAATTCTAGAGCAGTGTCTTACCAACTAGACTACCGAGGTTGCCCGGCAGCTAGAGGCAGTTCGAATCCTATGTTTTGGCAGCGGGTACCGCAACGATATAATAGATGTTAAATTTGCATCGGGGATAAAGAATATTAATTTTGGTTTTTACCCATACACCGATGTGTGTTAGCACTGTATACTCAGTACTTTCCCGAGTCCTGTGAAAAAATATCACAGGCATGTTACTCGGGTGGGATTCGAACCCACGACCCTTGCAATTCTAGAGCAGTGTCTTACCAACTAGACTACCGAGGTTGCCCGGCAGCTAGAGGCAGTTCGAATCCTATGTTTTGGCAGCGGGTACCGCAACGATATAATAGATGTTAAATTTGCATCGGGGATAAAGAATATTAATTTTGGTTTTTACCCATACACCGATGTGTGTTAGCACTGTATACTCAGTACTTTCCCGAGTCCTGTGAAAAAATATCACAGGCATGTTACTCGGGTGGGATTCGAACCCACGACCCTTGCAATTCTAGAGCAGTGTCTTACCAACTAGACTACCGAGGTTGCCCGGCAGCTAGAGGCAGTTCGAATCCTATGTTTTGGCAGCGGGTACCGCAACGATATAATAGATGTTAAATTTGCATCGGGGATAAAGAATATTAATTTTGGTTTTTACCCATACACCGATGTGTGTTAGCACTGTATACTCAGTACTTTCCCGAGTCCTGTGAAAAAATATCACAGGCATGTTACTCGGGTGGGATTCGAACCCACGACCCTTGCAATTCTAGAGCAGTGTCTTACCAACTAGACTACCGAGGTTGCCCGGCAGCTAGAGGCAGTTCGAATCCTATGTTTTGGCAGCGGGTACCGCAACGATATAATAGATGTTAAATTTGCATCGGGGATAAAGAATATTAATTTTGGTTTTTACCCATACACCGATGTGTGTTAGCACTGTATACTCAGTACTTTCCCGAGTCCTGTGAAAAAATATCACAGGCATGTTACTCGGGTGGGATTCGAACCCACGACCCTTGCAATTCTAGAGCAGTGTCTTACCAACTAGACTACCGAGGTTGCCCGGCAGCTAGAGGCAGTTCGAATCCTATGTTTTGGCAGCGGGTACCGCAACGATATAATAGATGTTAAATTTGCATCGGGGATAAAGAATATTAATTTTGGTTTTTACCCATACACCGATGTGTGTTAGCACTGTATACTCAGTACTTTCCCGAGTCCTGTGAAAAAATATCACAGGCATGTTACTCGGGTGGGATTCGAACCCACGACCCTTGCAATTCTAGAGCAGTGTCTTACCAACTAGACTACCGAGGTTGCCCGGCAGCTAGAGGCAGTTCGAATCCTATGTTTTGGCAGCGGGTACCGCAACGATATAATAGATGTTAAATTTGCATCGGGGATAAAGAATATTAATTTTGGTTTTTACCCATACACCGATGTGTGTTTGCACTGTATACTCAGTACTTTCCCGAGAACTAAATTTTAACTTATTTTAATTAATATCTGCACCTATCAATATTTGTGTGTTAAGGTAGTATTATATTGGTGTTGATTATTATGGTAAACTATTGGTAAAATTGTCATCTCATAAACCATTTTCAAGACTAGGTTTAAACAAAAATGTTTTTAAAATTAAATACATGAAAGCTGCGATTGAGTACAATAATAAAAACAGTTTCATATTTGTCAACAAAGCAAACATGGCAAAAAACCTTAAAAGAAACATAACGTTTTACCAAACTGTGGTAAAAAAAACAAAAAACTTTGTTTTAAGAATGGTTTCTGATTTTAAGTGTTGTAATACAATTGTAATTGTTTTGAAAAGTTCCTAAATTTAGGGGAAAAGTGTTTATTTTAGTGGTGGTATTTGCCGTTAATTGTTTAACAAATTCAGTAACTAGGGCAATGAGTTGGATTCAAATCCCGGTCGCTGGGTATGTATGGCTAGATGGAAGATATATAGTTATTGTGAGTGTTTGGATTAAGTTATAATGACTTATAAGTGACAACATGTCTGTCTACAGAGAGCTGAAATGGTTTAGGGGATAAAAGAATAATCCGCAAAACTAATGGAAATTGTAAACAGAACAACCAATGTTGGTGGTATGTGTCAATGTAATCAAATAAGAATTACAAGCAAGCAAACTCAAGACGAGACAAACACATGAACACACTTGATAGTTAGCGGTTAAAATAGGTCACAGCTACTTGTTAAAAACCATTCAACTAAATTTTAAGTAAGAAGTAGATCATTATTGAGCTCTCCTACTGCCAGTTTTCAAAGATTTACAAAGTCTCTTGGTTTTAGTGGAACAAAACATGATAAACTAGACTAAAATGGTACCAGAAAGATATCTTTTGAACAACGATAATATTATTATAATTGACATTTATTTCTGAACACTGACCTACAAAAGTTAAAGGCAAACGATGGTAACGAGCATCAACTGGTACTTGTTTTATAGTTCGCTATGGTAAGCAATGGAGTTCATAACATCTGGTGACCAAGCAGGTATTTTACACTATCACAGACGGTTTGTTAAAGTTTTGAATTCTGAACAATTCATAATCAAATGAGAAATCAATAATATTTATCTAAGATTATTATATAATCAGTCATGATAACTTTTAAACCTTTCAACATTTGTTGAGTTATTATGTATTATTATATCGATGTATGTATTAATGTTAATAGTTGAAATCATTGTTAAATGCTAGAATTCTCTTTTGATGAATTAAACAAACATCAAAATGCTAACGACCAGGAAAACGAGTTGGACGACTTAGGGATTTACTTGTTTCTGAGTAAACAAATAATGTATTGAAAATAATGAAAAACAACAATACAAAAAAACACAATTTGCAAAAAGCAAGGAACGTTTAGTGATACTCAAGAATTCGAGCTTTAAGAATGGTTTCTGATTTAAGAATGTCTGATTTACTCGTAACTTTATCAAGCTAAACAAATAGACTTAGATTTTACTTCAATTGCACGTTTTAATTGAATGTTTTTATTGCACCGGAATCAAAGTAAAGTTGCAAAGATAATCGGTTTGTGGGTTCGAATCTTTGTCGATTCAAAAATGTATCAGGCCAACACACAATGCCTCGATGAGTAGGGATGTAAAATTATTATGAATAATGGTACCACTTACCAATCAAAAAGGGGGCCAAACTGCTACGTTGTTGAATTATCAAAAACAAACCATTATCCTTGCCACTTTTAAAATCTTACATTTTGTTCCTCGATTGTGATTTGCAACGTAAAGTAAACTTGTTGGTAGTAACTAATAATAGACCGTGTAAGTCCAACGATGACCAATTTATCATTACTTTTTTGTTCTATTCAAAGGTTTGCGGTAACAACATGTAACGATAATCTGCAAATGAGTTGTGGTGGTTCTGAAAAGAACCTTTGCACCGCGCTGGTTTCCCTGTTTTAAAAGATCCTAAAATATGTTGTGGACTTAATACTTTAAAACTTAGAACCAAATATTTATTTATTTATTTATTTTTTACTATCATGTTTTTTTTTTTTTTTTTTTTTTTTACGCGATTCATTGGATGAAATTTAATATTACATCACCATACAAGTGCACAAAACGTTAACAATACACGATGTAAAGCTGCTTTTAAAAGTTTCAGGAAGTCCAGATTGTATCGAGGTCGACTTACACAGTCTATTGATTTTTTGTGGAAATGTACGTACAGTATGTGTTGGCGTGCCTAGTATAGTGTTGTAATTTAAATTCAGTTATTGTCCATGCGCAGTTGCTTGGGTTCATCACACATTTGTATACATGTTTTGTTAATTTCCCCTTAAGTGACCAAAACTCGTTACTAAACTGTGCGTTTTATAATTTATGAAGGAAATCCCTGTGTCGAAAACAAATGTGTACTCGCAGTAGAAAAATAAAGTTGACTTAAAAGGAAGAATTGCAATGGTCAATAAAGGTCGATAATAATTATAACGTCACTATTCAAGTGCGCAAAACCGCACGCTGTAGCTGTTTGTTTTTTCTAGGTTTAAAGACGTCCAGGTTCTCTAGAGGTCGACTTACACAGTCTATTGAAGTTGTGTGGTTATGTGATTACAGTATGTAGTATTTGTTCAAACTTAAAGTAATGTTTTGTCTTGTACAATGCTGGGGTCCATTACCATTATATAAAATCGTTGTTAATTTCCCCTTTGTTTACCATAACCCGTAATGTAATGTTTCAAATATAAGAAGACAACAAATATTACTTCTGGGTAGGGAAAATATAACATTTTAAAAGACAACTTTGTCAAACAAATTTCGGTGTAAAAAACAAAAAAAAAATGTATTTTAACTTAAACAAACTTTAAACTAAACCAGATACCCAATGTTTGTGTTGGTCACTAGACAAACCGATCATTTCAGTGAAATGTTTTAACAACAGGTTGTCAATTATCTACGATTTTTGTTTGTTTATCTTTTTGGCTATAAACAACAAATTTGCTTGAAGATGCCTTCAAAGTTGTTAAATTATGCTGTTTTTCCATAAAATATTTCGGGAAGAACAAAGTGAATGTTGCACAAACTTAGCCACAAAGAGAAGAGGATAGATTTGTTTATACTTTTGTGCCAAAATCAAGCTGAAAAACGGGAGGATTTGTTGTTTATCAACTGTAAAATCTTGCAAATAAACAAACATTTAAAAATGCAGATAAATGTGAACCTTGTAATATTCTTTAAAAGGGGGGATTAAGCCAGTTATTTTTATCTCCACTGGTCAAATGTCGAACTACTGTTATGTATTGTCGTAGAAAGAGGGCATAAATAAAAGATGTAATAAACATTGCTAGTCTTACAAGTAGTGCTTCTCTCTTGCTAAAAATTGTTCTTTGGTAAAGGACCACACTGACAAGTAATCATTTGTAACAATATACACACTAACTAATGACAAATATTCACTCTGTATTTCCCTCTATTGTTAATCGATGAATGATCTAATTTATACTTACACATTATTTCATTTAAACATTTGCTGGAAATGAGATTTGGAACCCTATGAACTTTGACAACCGATTGAGCTCAAATTTTCACAGGTTTGTTATTTTATGCATATGTTGAGATACACCAAGTGTGAAGACTGGTCTTTGACAATTACCAATAGTGTCCAGTGTATTTAAGCTTTTTTTTGCCTTAAATGCAGTGGACACTATTGGTAATTACTCAACATAATTATTATCATAAAACCTTTCTTGATTGCGAGTTATGGGAAGAGGTTGATAGTATAACACATTGTGAGAAACAGCTTCTTCTGAAGTGACGTAGTTTTCGAGAAAGAAGTAATTTTCCACGAATTTGATTTCGAGACCTCGGATTTAGAATTTAAGACTGGGTTGCTCTAAAAATCAAAGAAGTGGTGGCAGACTTTCAAAAATGGATTTCGTTTAAACTTTGCACAAGTGAAGGCCATCAACCAAAATGTAAAAATAAAGCATAAGTTTTGTATTTACACCTTCGTTGCCATGCCAACGGTCAAAAGTAGAAAATTACCATATTTCACCTAATTTAGCTCTTTTTATGAGTAAAAATTTCCCAAAGTTGAGGGCTCCACTGTGTAAAAACCAAATAGTGGACCTACCTCTCAGCTGGATTAGTCCGGCAGCCAAGGGGCTCAACCATGTTTTGTTGGTAAATAATGTTTTTGGGCAGATTTCACCCAAGTAGGTCCCACTGTTCAAGAATCTGAGTGATGACCCCTCCTCAGGGTTGGGCAATTTGTAATATCGATTATTTCATGTTTTTATCGATATTTATCAGCTTACAAACACATAAATGGCAATCAAATTTAACCTGCCAAGAAGTATATTTTATTCAACAAAATGAAATAAAAAGGGCAAAGAGGCTGTAGGGTGTTAAGAGGGGCGTGGCTAGTGGGATGGAGGTGGTATTTGTGACAAAAAACACATTACGCTACAACAAAAATAAAAAAATGGATAATAATTGGTCAAGAGATTTTATAAATAAATCTTCCTATGTCCAAAGAGATTCATACATTAATTTGTTTATTGATGATGGATAATAATTTGGGGTAGGATCCATCGAGGGGCGTGGCACATGTTTATTTGTGTATAACCCAACCTATGCACGTGCCTATGCATTGACATAATCAAGGTAAAATCAAATCAAATTTTAAACAAACAAAAAAGATAAATCCTATGATGTTTGAAAGTTTCTGATCATAACATTGGTTATTGTTGTGTTTCGTGTTGGCTTATGTGTTTTTCTAAAATGTATTTTGTTGAGAATAAATATATTGTTTTCATTTTCAAGACCAGCCATACCTTCTTGGTTTAAAGTTGGCCCTTTCATTCCTTGAAGACGTATCTGCACAACTGCACCACAACTCAAATTTAGCCATGCCATGAGTAACATTCGCTGATCTGAAACTTCTATATAAAAATGACACTTGCATAATTCTTGCGACTTTCCTAATAACGTTCGAAAAGTGGTTATACAAAAAAATAAGGAAAACTAGAAAAGTAAATCTGACATGTAGGCCTTTGATTTTTAGATAAATAATCAGATACAATCATGTTGGCTGTTTTGATCAGATATCATTGTTATCATCATCAATCCCATCATCAAAATCTAAGTATTGTGCAGTTCTAGTGAATTCGTTGAAGCAATTGTCCTCTCCTTGGCAGCAGCAGAAGATGGTGCATGGTAGTCTGGCTTTATGGCATCCACATCTTATCAACTTGCATGGCGTATCACTCACACATGAGCACTTAATCAATTTCAGCACATACGGTGGTGCAAGAGCAATATTTTCGGGAACAGTTGTAGGCACCATTGACATTGTACTTTCATCACGAGTAAAACCAAACTCTGCAGGATCAAGTTGGGGAGGGTCTGCATCATGTGCCGCCTTCCAGATGCATGCTTGAAGATGGGCCCTCTTGACGTTTTCGGCAAATGCTTCTGTTGTTGGAGTTAGACTGCACAGCTTTGGAATAGATGACGAACCCTTGCCGGTTTTCTTTGCCCATGATTTTGGACGTGCTTCTGATATAGCATCACAATCTGGGTACCCATAGCATGCACACATGAATTTGGTTGCTTGTTTTGTTACGTCTGTGAAAGATGCGCTGACATCGCCCACTGAAGACAAGGAGTATCCTTCTTGCAACATCTTGACGGAAGTTTTCTTCCCGATGCCTGAGCAGCATGCTACAGTGTCACAACCAGAGAGGGCATGAGCTGATAACAAATCAGGAATTATCGACTTGTTGGCCTTCACAGTCTCACAAATGTCCACCACAACTCTTTCTTGAACAGGTGACTCCATCACAACTACACCAGTTAACTCCTCCTTGAGATAGTAGTGCAACAACAGAACAAAAACATCTGTGTCGTCCGACATCACTAATATGCCAGCATGTTCTAATTTTGAGACCATCACCATCTGCTGCACAAGAATATTATCCGCCTCTTCATGTGATGTTCGCATGTATTCTCTCTTAATTACTACACCTTTATGTATTTCTACTGGTGTGTCGTTTTCCCCTGTGATGACTAATCTGTGGGTTTTCGGTGTAGTTTTGGTGGAAGTGGAGATCTTGGATAATTGCATCAACAATTGCCGCAATTAGCTGCTTTTTGTTCGCTGGAACTGCCAAAACAATGTTCTTGGGAGGAAGCTGCATATTTGGACCAAGCTTATGAACTCTACTTGCTGGTGATCCCCGGCCAGATCGAGTACAACTCTTAGTGGAGAAGTCCCTATATCTATCAACGATCATGTAAACATCACCACAAGCAAGTTTGCGTTGAATATATGACTTCATATTTTCAACAAAGTCAGCGACGGTTCCGTTGACTGGCCAATGAACAACATACAGAATTGTTGAGCCATCAATAATTGTACACGATATGCTTTTAGCCGTGTGTCTGACAGAGGTCTGTTTCTGAAGAAGCCTTTTCAACTGAGACTTGCCCTTTGCAATTCTCATATCTCCAGAATCACTAAACATGGAAGTCGGTACAGGAGCTAGCTCGTGAGCAAGTATGTCATGTATGTCAACTTCCCTTGAACTTGCTTGGAGACCCATCACTCTCGAGTAAATGGGATTTGTGTCAAACACCTTTGTTGCACCAACACTCAGATGTCTTTTCGTCACTGCAAGTGTCTCAACTACCCTAGATATTTTGCCATAGAAACCTTCAGGCCAACTGCTCTCAAACTTCTGCATTTGTTGAGTTCCCCTTTGAAGAGCCTCGTCAACATTGACTGATGGTTTAGCAAGTTGACCACTAGCAATGTTCACTATTGCAGATGGATGCACTGAGGGATCTAGTGGGTCAATGAACATATCTAGCTTTTTGCGGATGTTGGTCCTGTCAGCTTTGTCGGAGTTAATTCTTGCCTTGCCTTCCTCCTTGTGTAGCTCGGCTGTTTGTTGTTTGTTCTCACCTAGAGTAGCAACATCTTTTGTTAACTGGCTACAGATATGCAAACTTAAGGCCCACGTTTTTAGGGTTTCGGGACAGGGTGATGCCGATGATACCACTTGGGCCATGACCATACCTCATAAATGTTGTTTCTATGAACATATCACTCCAGATACCATTCCAAAGCCCTTGCTTGTGCCGCATGACATGTTGGCCCTTCATGAACTGGTCCAAGGCGTTTGATGGCAGTGATAACATGGTTCTCAGATAGTACAACCCATACCTAGCATAATTTACATGCCCAGCTGCAAAGAAGTAAGGTAGCATAAGACCCACAGCCTCTAAATGAAGTGGCCATTCTCCTTCCCTTTCGCTTCTGATGTACAACATCATGATGAAGACCGGCTTGATGAGACAATCTATCCACAACTTGGCTGTTTACTCCTACTGGCGATGGCTTCCAGGGCAGAAGTCAAGTCATCCATACATTTAAATTCGCTTATTTCAATGGTGTTCCGTAGCAATTCTTCTACGACCATACGAAGGGCTATCACGTTCTGGGGAAATTTCTTTCCATTGAGCATCTTTGCAGTTCCAGCAAAAGCTGCTTCCATAACATCCGTTAGCCCAGTTTCTGCCATAAGGGTTCCAACTGAACCTACAAAGCTCATAAGCATATGCATGCCTCCAAGACGCAGTACCATATTAGCATACTTCTCTGGATATGCCCAGATTATTTTCATAGCGACCCTATACAACTGCTGATCACAAGTGAAGACAGTGAATTCCTGTCCAGATTGACCTGTCAACCTCTGAGCTTCTGTCAAAGCAGTCATCATTGTGTCGGGGTCCGACGGAGTCATGTCAATAAGGGGAAGGTACGATGCTTTGGTTTTCGGCATAGGCGTCTGGCCATGTCCTCTTTGCAGCCTTGTATTGTACCCATTGAATTCAGGACAATCTTCACAGGTGATCACATCTTGGAAAAAAAGCAAAATCAGTTTCCCTTGCTCTATTGGCTGCAACAACTCTGTGTGCGAGAACTTTTAAGGGTAACACAGACTTCAGTGATTTTTCTTTGGGCATTTCTGGGTTTTTCTTTCCGCGGTAGTGCTCTGTTAGTATGTTGTAGTTTACTGGATTTGTCATGTCAGTTTTTGGAATGCGGTCGATTGTAAGTGGTGTATTTTTTTCATATTCTGAATCATTGTGTTCAGGTTGCGTAACCAGAACTGCCAACGAATGTGTAGACAATTTGCCATTCTGTGAGGATATGTCAGCATCGAAGTTGTCCGCAACAACCTGTACCATTTCAAGCCCACTACTTGATATACCGCTCAGCGCAAATTCCTTTGTTGCCGCAGCTGCAGGTGATTTCTTGAACCGAAGAACCTCGTCATAAGAACAGGTTACACCGAAATCATGCATTAGATTTACAAGCGCCTTAGAATGTCTCAACAACACCCCTAGAGCAATTTGCAGACTCGTGGGTTGATTGGTCATAACATTTGTGATGGTATTGCCGATGAGGTAAAAAAGGTATCTAACCTTTTTGACAATTTAGCGAACAGTTCCAGTATCTTGTCACTCACACTTTCTGTAGCAGCTTCTCTGTCAAATGTTATATTCTACTTTGTTTTGTCTGGCAAGGGCAAAGCTTTCATTTCTTGCACTATCCTTTTCTTTATCTTGTTAAGCTCAAAATTCATATCATCATCTTCATGGTCAGTGCAAACCGTTAACACAGTTGATGCCTTTGCTTGAAACATAATGATGCTGGAAATACCCGGAGATGATAACACAAGATCGTTGCCAAAGTAGTCTGACACTTGCTGAATTAGTTGTCTGCGAGTGACCTTGTGACCGTGTGACTGATACATGTCATATAATTCAGCTGAGTTCCACATACCTGACTTATTCTCACTAAGTTCTTCCACAAGGTCTTCAAATGCTCCATCCACATCTTCTACATTTTGCTGACACAATCTTGCAGCCCGCTCTACTGCCTTTTTAGACATAAATTTTGTCATGCAATCATGATGATATCAGGCATCTGCAGCATGCAGATCGCTAACTGCCCCTTGAACACGCACTAAAACCTGACTTGCCCAATTATCGCCCCGTTGAGCACATTTGGCAATAACTGCATCCTTAAAGATTTTTTCCCTAGGACCACGGTCTGCAGTTCTACACAGTGATGCCTTTCGCCATCTCTGAGGATGTTTTGCGTCTTTAACAACATTAAACTCAATCCCACAAAACAGACAGTGCTGTTGAAAAATGAACTCAGAAATATCACATCTCCGATGCCTCTTTGGCTGACTTGCCCCATCTGACTTTGTTTGTTTTTCTTGCCGTTTAAGATGTCGTTTTATTTGTAGTTTGGATGTATATGTAGAAACACAGTTTCTGTGGCAGCGAACGATTAGATTTTTGTCTTCATGAAGTTGTGCTTGGAGTTGGCTATACAACTGATCATTATGTTCTTTACTGCAGCTAATTATTTTAAAAACTCTCTCGGGGCCTGCATCAGATAAATTGTTTGAACCATGGGGGCAGTTATACTTCCATCTGAAAATACATTCTTCTGTCACGTCTGTTGACATGATTCAGATTTAATACAGATTGTGTTCAGACTTTACAAAAACAATCAGCTGCAGTAAATCAGACAATAAAAACAAGTGCCTTTTTTATTACTTGATTTAGTACTTGATTAATAACACTGGATCGGATCATGCATGCAAGCAGATGTAGAGGTTATTTAAACTATAACAATCTTCAAGCAGACAAGTCCTTCACCGGAGGCAGGTCCCACAACACACACTGACACATTTGTGTTGTCATCATCAAGATCAAAATCGAATAAAGGATTACGGTCGTTCTCACCGGTCACTATTATCAATCAAAACTTATTTCAAACAACCATGACAAATTTGTCTTAGCGTCTGTACAAATAAAAACCACAAAACCTGCTATACATGTGAATGTTTGTCTTAAAATTGTATATAGAATATTTACCGTAAAAAATGAATGTCCACCGAAGCACCTAGGCACAAGTCATGTAGCAAGTTATCTGCACATGTCATATTGTTTACATCAACGTACACCCAGACTTCATCAAATAACATTTCATACATAGCATTAGTATGGTAACAGTCTAATAAGTGTCAGTTCACTTTAGGCTCAATCAATATTTACTGTGAGGTGTTATTATCTTTAAAAGAAAGAGTTTAGCCACATTTGCAAGTATTAAAATAATTAGTGCATGTTTTTTTTTTTTTTTTGCATGACTTAAAGTCTAGCAAGTATTAATATTTTATTCATAATTATTCAATTATCTTATAGTTACATACAAGCAAACAGCGCCACCAATAGTTTGTAAAAGTTAAACTGATAAAAATAAGTTGTGGGGGCCAAAAAGTTGGATGAACATTTCGCCTATATCTCGAATTGCCCAAACTTCACAGGGTGTCATCATGCAGATTCTGTTTGTACAAGGTCTACTGAACATGGATCAATGAAAACCTGTTATATATCCTCTGCTGCAAGGTTCAGGTAAAAAGTGGCATTTGGCTGCCGGACTACATATGATAAATATGCATTCTTAATCTTTCTAAAAATGCGTTTGACAAAAGTACAGTTAATTGTGAATGGAAGATTCCATTATTTCAAAAAGGGGTGTTTTGAGGAAAAGTCAATTTGGGAATACAGGGGGTTGCTAAAATTGTCAGAAGTCCCAAAGTGGCATATTTAGGAAAGTTGTGCATCCAGGCATGAAAGATAAGATACTGGTCTGTAAGAATTTCAGAAAAAAATTGGGGGTATTTGTTGTACTGTGTAGCAGTGCTGCCATAAACTTCGGCCTTTTTTGGAAAAAAATGTGTTTATTGTGTAACAAAAAAAATAAGATTTAATGGATTTTGTTTACTCTTTGCACATGTTAATTCCTTCAACCAAAGTGTAAAAAGAAAGCATAATTTTTGCATTGCACGTTGGTTGCCATGACAGCGGTTAAAAATAAGAAAATTGACATATTTCACCTAATTTAGCTCTTTTCTGAAAAAGTTGAAGGTTTCACTGTGTAAAGACCAAATATATTATCTGCCTTTCAACTAAATATGGTAAATATACACCCTTGGTCTTTCCAAAAGTGCACCTGACACAGGTACAGTCAATTGTGAATGGAATAATCCATTATTTCAAAAAGGGGTGTTTTGAACAAAGTTCAATTTGGGAAATAGAGGGGGTTGCTAAGTTTGTCAGAAGTCCGAAAGCAGCATATTTAGGAAAGTTGGGCTACCAGGCTTGAAAGATAAGATACTGGTCTGTAGGAATTCCAAAAAAAGTTTTGGTATTTGTTGAACAGGGGAGCAGTGTTGTCAGAAGCTTCATGCTTTTTGGCGATTGTATAGATTTAAAGTTGTAAAATAATGCTTTTTTTATGACTTTCTACATGCTTAACAATGATGAGGACTGACAAAATATAAGGACAAAATATAATAAAGCATCTTATGACAACATAACTCCTAGTTGTATCAACAGGCATCAAATAATTAAACAAGAAAGTTTTTGTATTTTTTGAACTGTGGAGCAGTGTTGCCAGAAACTTCATGCCTTAAAAAAAAGGTGTATTTTGCAAATTTCATAATCATATTAAAAAAATAATGCCGTCTTATTACTTTTTACACGCTGAACAATGATGTTGATTGAAAAAAATAGCACACAATAGAGCAAAGCAACTTACAAGTATAAACATATAACTCTTAATTGTATAAACATGCATCACAAAGAGATTCTGTGGTATGTTTGTGGTCATTTACGTTTGGCTATACAATCTTAAAGTCACCTGGAAGTGGTATTTTTTAAAAACAAAGCTGTTGTCATTATACGTGTACATGTGTTTTGATGAGTGGAATGTGAATAAACAGTTAACTAAGGTTTTGAAAAATCAGTTCTTATGTTATTTACAAATTTAAGAGTATAGACCCCGACCCGAGAGGGCGCTGTTCGTGACGTCAATCGAGGCAGACTTTGCCTGTTAAGCGTAGAGTAAACACAACTGCAAAGTACATGTACGGACCAAGTCGTGGGTTTGTATGTTTCTTTCCGGTAATGCCAGGAAAAACCAGGTGTATTGCTGATGAATGCAGAATTTTTTTTTTTGGAAATGTACCAACTCACGACTTGGACGTATATGTACTTTGCACGTGTGTTTAACCATACACATTGCAGACAAAGTCTGCCCAGATTGAGGTCACAAAAGGCGTAGGCGGAGTCAGCCCCAAAACAACTTTGTATATTTTTAAAACATATAAATCGTGACAAACAATTACTAAAAAAAACATTTTATTGTTCGTAAGCATATACTCTTTTGTTTGAAAGAAAAAAAACATTCTATTTCCAGGTGACTTGAAACAAAATTTTCAATTTTCTTGACAAAATGGACGTTCACAGCTCTTCGTTTGAACATCAAAATGTCAACATTAACACTGCGCAGAGGTATCACATAATCAGTGACTGTGTGTACGATTAATGGTTATGTAAATCAATTAATTTCCAAGTTCCCTAATGGAACATAGCCGGATAACACTATTACCAGCCGAATTAGCTTGGGGTGAGTCTTCGAACTATACATTGTATACAATTACATTTTTTTTCAATCAACATCATTGTTCAGCATGTAAAAATTTCCAATAAAGAGAATTAGTTCAAATTTTACCATGTTGAGGCAGTGTCACTACATGCCTATTTGTGCTCCCCAGACATGAAAACACAAATAATCGCCCAATCACAACCGAAAAGGCAAATATTCCCTAAAGGTGACTGAAGACAGCACAAACTTCCCTACTATTAATGATGTGCAATAGAGGGGGGGGGGGGGGGGGGGTTAGTATAACATCCAAAACTTAGGTAATTAAAAAATATTCTTGATCAATGTTGGGTAGTCCACAAGAATACGGGGTGCTCATGAAAAGTATTATTTTATTAATGATTTATTCAATCTAAAGAAAATAAGTTAAAAATGCATTTTTTTTAGGCAGTACTGTTACAACATGATACAATTGCCCAAGTTTTTCACAAAAGTTTTTCTCAAAATGAACCAATGTTGGCTCGAAATACAACCGAAAGGAAAACATTCTGAGACCCCCGGTAAATTGTCATTTTGAGGGCCAAATTCTAAAAACATGCGCTAATGCTGTTCTAAAAATAGCATTAGGGTAAAAGTCAAAGCAATAATTTGTTTGTGTCAAGTTAAGCATAGGACGACTCAATGTATTGATGTGAAAGGTTTTATGAAAAAAAAAATGCACATTGGCTGGGTGGAGTTGCAATTATATGCTAAAATACAGTTATTTTGACCCCCAAATTGGCAAAAAATTGCCAAAACACAAATGAGCTGTTACCATGGCAACGGGCTATATAGTGATTTCAAAAGTTTAGTGTGTTTCAATGCACCTCAAGGTCCCTTCCACCCATAAAGTTAAAAAAAAAAAAAAAAAAAAAAAAATCCTGATATTTTTACCTAATAATAATGTATAATTTTTGGCCATTTGTTGAGTTTTTGCCCTGCCAAACTGCTAACTTTCCGGCAAAACTGTGTTCGGGCACTTAAAATACCGAAACATTTTATTGCATTTTTATGTAGGTTGGTACCTTATCGTCCAACTATAAAAGTGTCATAATCCACAAAGTGCCACTTTCGGACTGATGGCCCCATTCGATACCCCTATTTTTCCCTATAAGAAAATATGACAAAAACACCCCTATTTGAAATAGTGGTTTGATCCAAAGTTGATCATACACTTAATTTATAAAAACATTTTCTGAAAGAATAAACATGGTTTTGCAATATGTGTGAAAGAAAAACTTCAACGTTTTCCCATTTAGACGTACCGATGCTTTCAATTTACCTATATTTTAACTCTTAAAAAGGGTAAAAACTTGGAAAATTTGCTGAAAATCTTATTTTGGCTGTAACCATGGCAACCAATGTCTGACATAGCCTTTTTCCGATTTTTGTGTATTGTGTACCCATACCTACTTATACATGGAGTTTTGCCAAAATCCTTTTTTTGAAGTCTGCCACCATTTTAAAAATATCTTTGATTTTTACAGCAACCCAGTCTTAAAAACTCCTGGACCAGACTTCATCGTAATGCGAGTCCAATGGTACATAACCTTTGTGTTGGTTAGGTAAACCTGAAATCACAAATGGCTCATTATGGTAAAATTGAAGCTTAATCAAACTGTTACCCACCAAACTGACCCGGAAATGGGTTATACCCCTAGAGTTATAGACCGATCCAGGCGCACATGTGCTGGGCGCTGCGCGCCACTGCTAGGGTGTATCTGTGCCTAATGAGGTGCACAAAGACATGGGAAAATCGTTGTTCTTGCACTTCTTATGGGAGTTGAATGTCTTTCTCGACAATCTATGAAATTTCTATGATGTGGCTGATTGATATAACAACGTACTACATTCTTGATACATTTTTAAAATTAAACAGAAAGTAAAATACTAAAATTGTGACAAATTACCTTGCCGATGTATTCCTTTTAGAGATGCAGTTTATGTGTATGTTACCCCTAACTCGCCTAAGACAAGCTGATCCGGCTTCTACTTTGTTGCAAACACGTGGTCAGTGATCTACATTGGTCATGATGTCCTGTTAAGGAAATTGTGATAGTCGTTGAGGAAAACAACTAAGTTCCACAAAGAGAGAACAGAAACATGATTTCCTTATGTCTTTGTTCACAAAACTAGGCACATGTACACCTCAGCAATGGCGCGCGGTGCTCAACACGTGTGCGCCCGGTGTGCGTCATATGGGTCTCATGTACGCATGCGTGAATGAGCGTTTGGGAAGTCTACGTAATTGTCGCGTTCGTTCGTTTAAATAAATAATTGAATTTAATGAAATCACTGGAGATGTTAAAACCAATGCATTTCCTTATCTGGCGAATAAAGACAGGGAAACTGCTCATGCACTATTTTCCCCATACAAACAATGATAATACTGTGCACCGGAAAAGGTGAATTAATTTTGTTTATTTATGTTCAAAGTGAAACTGCACGGATTTGCTTATCAATGATTTCGGCACCCATGATCATCTGTCTCCTCACTCTCTGTGCAAGCTCTAAATTTGTGACATATTTATTATATGTGTGTGCTTAGGATGCCTTGAAAATTTGATTATGCACGTAAACAAGCGACCGATTCCCTGCTTACCCGTTAAATATGCTTACCGTAAGCGCGGATCTCGCTGCTCACGTAGGCTCTGATTGGTTGCTGACGGTAGGCAAATTGGTAAAACACTGATAAACGAAAGATAACTATTAATTGAAAGTACAAGCTAACAAAGTATTTCGCAAAAATGGTATATATTTTTTTGAATATAATTATTGTCTCTTTATTTCTTGCCCTCCCCTTGTTTTGTAGTACTATATCGCATCATTGTCCTATTTTATCCGCACAGCGAAGGCATCAATACACAACAAAAGAGTCACTCAAGCTTACGATGATTAGTCCCAGCGTATATTAAATAATAAAGGTTTCATAATAAATAGGTTAGGTTTCATAATAAATAGGTTAGGTTCATATCTTAAAGGCAGTGGACACTATTGGTAAATACTCAACATAATTTAGCATACAACCTTACTAGGTGACAAGTAATGGGGAGAGGTTGATGGTATAATACATTGTGAGAAACGGCTCCCTCTGAAGTGACATTCTTTTCTAGAAAGAAGTAACTTTCCACGAATTTGATTTCGAGACCTCAGTTTTAGAATTTAAGGTCTCGAAATCAACCGTCTGAAAGCACACAACTTCTTGTGACAGTTTCTTTTTGTTTATGTTGCTTGATAATAGCTCTGTTTCAGAGTGGTTTAAATTGATTGTTCAGACAGTAAAATGATTGATGCATTAATTTCAATATCCGTTTTATTTTCACTCAAACTTTATTGGTTGAATTGAGAAAATATATTTGTGTATTTATTATTATTGCATGTGCTTTAAACGTATCCCCAGTCTATGCCATATATCAACTGGTATTTTGTGCCACGTTAGCAGCAAATGCTTGTTTAAAGGTAGTGGACACTATTGGTAATTGTCAAAGACTAGCCTTATACAGTTGGTGTATATCAACATATTAATAAAATAACATACCTGTGAAAATTTGAGCTCAATCGGTCATCGAACTTGCGAGAAACACCCGTTTCACACTAAGTTGTGTGCGTTTAGATGGTTGATTTCGAGACCTCAAATTCGAAATCTGAGTTCTCGAAATCAAGTTCATGGAAACCTACTTCTTTCTCGAAAACTGTGGGACTTCAGAGAAAGCCATTTCTCACAATGTTATATACCATCAACCTCTCCCCATTACTCATCGCCAAGAAAGGTGTTACGCTAATAATTATTTTGAGTAATAAGCAATTGTGTCCACTGCCTTTAACGCTCATATAATTATCACGTCAACTTCCCACTCGGGTGACAGTTATGAAAGGCATGGAATGAAGAGTTAAATCACGACGCCCTTGGCGGAAAATCCGGTCTTTGGTAAACAACCATGCAAACAAGAGTGAAGGGCATCAGTCTAAGTGACAGGATATTTACAATGGCTTATTTAAAGCCTTTTGGTAAACAGTATTGTCCAAGTCCCACACTTCTTGTATCACAACTTATATATAAAATAACAAACCTGTGAAAATTTAGGTTCAATCGGTCATCGGAGTCGGGAGAACGTAACGGGAAAACCCATTATTAATTCCGCGCGTTTCGCCGTGTCATGAAATGTGTTTAAAATAAATCCGTAATTCTCGCTAACGATAATTGATATTGTTTTAATGTTTTATCAAAAAGTACAGCATTTCATGGAACAATATTTCAAGAGAAGTCTTTAACCATTACCTTCTGTATACCCTGTAAATTATTTGTAAATCTGTGAACTTTTTTTTTTTTTTTTTTTCGTTTTTTTTTTCCGTACCGAAAGTGTATATCGGCTTTAAAGGCAGTGGACACTATTGGGAATTACTCAAAATAATAATTAGCATAAAACCTTACCTGGTAACGAGTAATGGGGAGAGGTTGATAAGTATACAGCAATGCGAGAAGCGGCTTTCTCTGAAGTGACGTAGTTTTCAAAACATAAGTAATTTTCCGTGAATTTGATTTCGAGACCTCAGATTTAGAATTTGAGGTCTCGAAATCAAGCATCTGAAAGCACACAACTTCAAGACAAGGGTGTTTTTTTTCTTTCATTATTATCTTGCAACTTCGACTACCGATTAAGCTCAAATTTTCACAGGTGTGTTCTTTTATGCATAGGTTAAGATACACTACGTGAGAAGGCTGGTATTTGACAATTACTAATATTGTCCAGTGTGTTTTTCATCCAAGCCGATACTTCGCATTTGTTCGTCGACATGACTTACGCACAAAGCATCATCTCGAAATTAGATTCTTCATCAAATCGTCCAACAGTAATGCTTATCAATGATTGTAATATCAACGCCATAAATATAACGTGGCTAGGTTTGTTGCATCAGTAAAGACTCAATCATTCGCCTAACACGTGTACAACAAAAGTAATGGGCCATATTTCATGGTTCCCTTTTAGGCATAATTATGCCTAAAAGCCTAGTTTTAAGAAAACCGGGACGCATTTTATAAAGCATAGCCTTAAAAATGGACCCGGGTCTCCATATTTCAGCAGTTTAGCGGCACTTAATGGCATATTCAATTTCTATCTATATTGTTATCTTGTAATGCATCATTATTCAGATTGTGCTGCCAGTTTTTTTTTTTTAATAAAAATGAATGAAAACAAAACAAAGTTAACGTTATTTATTTGTTTTTATAAGGAAATGACATCGTTGAGAAAATAATTACTCAATGTGTCCAAACGGATTGATAAACCAATGACGTATTGCAGAGAAAAGGTGTGTCAATCACGTGACCAAATTCCCTGACCTAGTCGTTTGATGCGCCAGACGCCCGTGATGTATCCAACGTTGAAGCTGCGTTGCTCTTTCATACGTGTAACACAAAACTTGCTGTTTTGATCAAAGAATTATTGGTATCAATTTAGCGGGTTATACGGAGTAACCTTTCTGCCGACATGATCACCCTTCACGACATCAGACGTGTGTTGGCTCTTCTGATTCTGATGATATCTACCTGTTTTGTCGGTAAGTGTCTTCCCATTAATGACCATGCAAAGTGATATCTCATCTCATGCTGTATACCAGTCAACAAATACCTAGGTCCACACATTTTTGTTTTTTAATTTATGCTTCACTTATACAAAACAAAGTTGTTTATTTAAGAAGTTAAATGATTTTGCTGCTGCAAAGAAAAGGATATTGACGAAGCTTCGTTGCTCAAACCCAACCAAGAAGAAGAGGATATAATTATTATTTGCTATCACTTCTTGCTTAAAGCCATTTTACACTTTTGGTACAGAAAAAAAAAAAACGAATTAAAGTTCGCAGATTTACAAATACCTTACAGGGTTTACAGAAGGTAAGTGTGAAAGACTTATCTTGAAATATTATTCCGCGACATGCTCTACTTTTTGAGAAAACATTAAAACAATACCAATTCTCGATAGCGAGAATAACTGATTTATTTTAAACACATGTCATGACACGGCGAAACGTGGGGAAACAAGGCTGGGTTTTCCCGTTATTTTCTCCCAACTCCGATGACCGATTGAGCCTAAATTTTTACAGGTTTGTTATTTTATATATAAGTTGTGGTACAACAAGTGTGGGCCTTGGACAATACTGTTTACCGAAAGTGTCCACTGCCTTGGATACCATGGCAAAATGAGAAATGGATCGAATTTGTAATAATGTGTTTATCAATCTAGCCGATAAGTAGGAGCGATGGATTTGAATATCCTTGGCTGCTCAAACCATGCAAAGGAGAGGATGGGATAGATTGTTTTAAACTGTGTGTGTGCTGGTCGTATAAATGTTCGAGTTCGGCGTTCCCATTCTTAACGGCATGAGGTTGTAATCTTATGCCGTGAATAATTAAAATGACGGCATGGAAACGTCAAGCGTCTGCGTCAAGGTAATGAGGGTTGCGCTCTCTATCGAAATCTGAACGGAATCACACACAACCAATTCCCGTGACAAAATTGTCATCATAATAAAAATTTGCCGACAGCGCGACGGATTTTTGCCGTCACCTGCTGCGGCCGTTAGTGGTTCGTCAGCGAAATTTGACGGCAACGCTCGATGACTGGCGGCAAATCACAATTTGTAATTCACAGCTTATATCGTAGCCTGCCCATTCGTCATAGTGCGAGCCAGCCTTTACCTATTTTAACAGTTAAGTTAATTATTGAGACGTATTGCTATGCCAACAAAAGCGTACGGCGGTACGGTGTTGAAAGTAGGAAGACACGATCGTACTCACGACTTCGCTATACTGTTCTCGCTGTACAATGTACTGTTTATGTGTATACAATTTATACGTTGTTCGTGTTTGCACTGTGTGCACAACGCCGAATCATTCCGCACACCGGGCCGGGGCACACTACGCAACAGCCTTGAATCAAGGCTATAAACTTCGCTGCGCTTAGTCTGGTTCCCAGACCCCCAAAATCTCCGCCTAGGCTCTGTCGAATTTAGGGTCCGGTATCACCCAAAATCACGTGACCAAAAAGGAGGAATTCCTCCTTTTTCGAAGTTATCCGAAATGTTCCGAACGTGTTGTCGTCAACATTTGGACAGTATCGTTGATGTTCGGTATGGAATCGTAATGTCAGTCCTGTCGGCCGTAGATCCAGGAGTTTGTATGCCAGCTATTGTTATTTAAAGCCAATGCAGGCGTTGTGCCAAAATAAAGCGTTTGCAAAGCGATGCGACAAGTTCAAAATATATAAACCTGGGAAATTGCTCCTGGATCTGGTAAGTTGTTATCCTTTTTCTTCAAAAATATTTTTTTTCAAATGTGTTTTGACATGAGTGTTCATAAGACATTGATTGAGGATTAAGTTTCATGATTTTTGAAAGTCGTAAAAATGGGGCAAATCTGGTGATTAGCTGTCGACATTATACGTGTTGAACCAGATTGTCATTAATTGCTGATCAAAATAATCTCGTAACCATCCGGCCTAGCGGCCGTCGGGAGGAGGGTTACGTTATCGCAACGAACTAGTGCAGACATGGTTTCCCTGGAGATGCTCTATTTTTAACCGTGGGTGATACCTGACCTAAGATTTTTCACTAGAGACGTCAAGGAATCTTTGGTCAGGGGACCAGACTACGCTGCGCTTGAACGCACATGACCGTTCTTCAACGGACTGTCCGAGGTCCTTATAGCAACGCTGTATTTTGCCGACCAGTCCGCGCCTTGTCTGCGGAGGAACGCTACGGTGGTTTTGACAAAGTGCCTTATTTGTTTGTATTTATCACAAAATCCAATTGAATTTTAATAACTATAGACGATGTGATCTATGTTTACATTCAAACCGCCCTCTGTTGACAAAACACTGTATACGTCATGTTTCGCCGGGCACTTAGTTGCGTAGTCATAGTAAGATTGCGTACACTTTCTAGCTGGCTGCCAAAACACAAAGTTTTGTCCGGCGGTATGCGCGCGAAGCATGTTATGGTTTTCGTGTGACGTCAGAGGTCACATCGATTATACATTCAGCTTTCGAGGCCCTCGTGAGTATTGCAATTTAATTGTGATTTACTGAAAAGTTGAAATCATTTCACCTGATGAAAAAGCTACGATTTTTCCCGGTTTTCAAACTTCAACCTGCATTTTGTAACAGTGCATACGTTTATGAAGACAACTACACGGTGGTTGTAGGAATGAAACAATTTGCTCAGACATGTAAAAGAAAAAAATAAACACATGAACTTCCGGGACAAAAAAGGAAGTCGAATTGTTTAAACAAATCTTTTGAGGCATCGGCGGAAATGTATAGTAGCAACCGTACATCTGAACACATCAACAACATTTCAACAGTATTAAAGGAACACGTTGCATTGGATCGGTCGAGTTGGTCTTTGAAAATCGTTCTGTAACCGTTTGTTGTCAAATGTATATGGTTGGAAAGATATTGTAAAAGTAGAATACAATAATCTACACAAATATGCCTCGAAATTGCGTGGTTTTCTTTTTACCTCGTCGACTAACACGGTCGGCCATTTATGGAAGTCAAAATTTTGACTCCCATAAATGGCAAAATTTGACTCCCATAAATGGCCGACCGTGATAGTTCGCGACGTAAAAGGAAAACCGTGCAGTTTCGAGTGATACTTGTGTGGATCATTATATTCTACTTTTAAAACATCTTTCTAACCATATGCATTTCAAGGCAACGTGTTCCTTTAACACATTTCAATTTTTGCTTGTCTTACTCTTTATATATATTTTTTGTTTCAGTGTTTCTTTAAGGCGAACTGACTGAACTTTTATATTTTTGTTGTTTTCTTCAAAAGCTCACTCCATTGTTTTTGCCAGAAGTATTTATTTTATTTTATTTATTTATTTTAAATCTTTAGATATACACAATAGTTACAAGTTGTACAGTATACAAAAGTATACAAACTGTCCACAAAAGATGTGTACAACCAGACTGCCAACGATAACAAATATAATTATACAATATAAAAAGGTGATTGCACTGAAACATTTAAAAATCACACACAAAAACACATACAAACACAAGCAAACCAGACTATTGAAAACAAATAAAAATACCCCCACAACAACACACCGCAGCGATAAGAGGAAGGGACAACAATTTAAAATAAAAACCATAGAATGGACTAAAAACCCTCAAAAACCAAAATCAAATTGGCACAGAGAGCAACCTCACATATCCACGCCAAATCCACTGGGCCCGAGGACAATCATAGCAGAAAGCCTACCCCAAACACCACCCCGAAAAGTACAAAGTAGTGATTCGTATCATCAGTATCGTATCATCAAGTGTATGTGCTCGCAACATATTTTTTTTCGCAAAGGATGGACCTTAAAGCTGCTGCGTCAGATTTCCATTGTAAAGTTTAAAAGCAGTGAACACTATTGGTAATTACTCAAAATAATTATTATCATAAAACCTTTCTTGGTGGCGAGTAATGGGGAGAGGTTGATGTTAAAAAAACATTGTGAGAAACGGCACCCTCTGAAGTGCCATAGTTTTCGAGAAAGAAGTAATTTTCCACGGATTTGATTTCGGAACCTCAAATTTAGAACTTGAGGTCTCGAAATCAACCATCTAAACGCACACAACTTCGTGTGACAAGGGTGTTTTTTCCTTTTATTATTATCTCGCAAGTTCGATGACCGATTAAGCTCAAATTTTCACAGATTTGGTATTTAATGCATATGTATAGATACATCAACTGTGAAGGCTAGTCTTTGACAATTACCAATAGTGTCCACTGCCTTTAAACTGTTACTTCAATTTTTTTTTCCGTTTTTGTGTTTGTATTTCAGCGAACATTAGCACCGTTGAGAGCCGAAAGATGTCGTCTTACTACGGACTGGCACCCGAGCCGGATCCCGGTCATAACAAATACTACTGGGTGAAATCAGCCATGGAGAAACTTCAAAGGGGATGCCCGAAAAGAGCCCTTTTAAAGACAGTGGACACTATTGGTAATTACTCAAAATAATTATTACCATAAAACGTTTCTTGGTGACGAGTAATGGGGAGGGGTTGATAGTATAAAACATTGTGAGAAACAGCTCCCTCTGAAATTACGTAGTTTTCGAGAAAGAAGTAATTTTTAACTAACTTGATTTCGATACCTCATATTTAGAATTTGAAGTCTCGAAATCGAGCATCTGAAAGCACACAACTTCGTGAGACCCTGGTGCGACAAGGGTATTTTTTCTTTTATAATTATCTCGCAACTTTGCTGACCGATTGGGCTAAAAATTTCACAGGGTTGTTATTTTATGCATATGTTGAGATACACCAACTGAGAAGACTAGTCTTTGACAATTACCAATAGTGTCAAGTGTCTCCAAACTAAGCAACCTTGGTCTTGTCAGAAACGTGTTGCCTCCATATAACACAAGCCTTTGCAACGTCCGGATCTTGACGTTGTGGCAACTCTACTTTAAGTAGGCTTTCAAATTCATGCAGTCATTTTTGGTATTATAGTTAAACCCTACGGGCATTCAGGGGACGCATGTTTGAATGAATTTAAGTGAATTTATTTGAATTGAAATGATTCATTTATAGCAAAACAAAAACGTCAATGCAACCAGAGTCAGAAAACAATACAAATTGATAACATTTCATAAAACATGTAAAAACAAACAAAAAGGTAACACACAAATTTACACTTAATAGCAATTCATTGAAATCACAAAATAAACCATGATTGAACACGACTTAATCAGTAAATAAAAAAAGCTGATACAATGGATATTAGTGTAGGTTTTCCCGGCCAATTACAGCAACAAATCATCCCAGTGTAAAGGAACATGTTGCCTTGGATCGAACGAGTTGGTATATTATAACAAGCGTTTGTAACCGGGTTTTTTAATTATAAAATGCATATGGTTGGAAAGATGTTTTAAAAGTAGAATACAATGATCCACACAAATTGTCTTCAAAATTGCGTGGTTTTCATTTCACTCTGCGAACTAACAAGGTCGGCCATTTATGAAAATCAAAGATTTGACTCCCATGGGAGTCAAATATTTGACTCCCATAAAATAATGGCCGACCGTGTTAGTCGACAAGGTAAAAGGAAAACCGTGCAATTTAGAGGCATGTTTGTGTTGATCATTGTATTATACTTTTACAACATCTTTTTACCCATATATGCATTGTATAACAAACGGTTACAAACTATTTTTCAAAGACGAACTCGACCGATCTAAGGCAACGCATTCAACTTAACGCATTTCAAATGCAGCCAGTCGTTACTTTGTTTTGTATTATGCAAATTGAATTTCCGGGTTGTTATTGTTGTTATTGTGTTTATCTTTTGTTGATTTAGTCACGTTTACTTTATATTTTAGTATGTTCCATGGACCTCGATGAGCCTGTCGGTATGGAGAATGGAGACATTCTTGATACCGATCTCTCTGCGTCGACGACATACGCTGGTTATGTAGCTCACACAGGTAGACTTAACAAACAAGGTACATTTTAGAATGAATGCATTGTTAACGAGGGCGAGTGTACACTCTAAAAACTCCCGGGTTACACTTGACCCGGATTTGGGGTGCCAGTGGGCCAGACCCATTTCTCGTGTCATTGTGTCCCGGAATCCGAGTCAAAATTCCCACTTTTAAAGGAACACGTAGCCTTGGATCGGTCGAGTTGGTTTATAAAAAGCGTTTGAAACCGTTTGTTATAAAATGCATCATTATGGGTAGAAAGATGTTGTAAAAGTAGATTACAATGTTGTACACAAATATGCCTCGAAATTGCGTGGTTTTCAGAACACGACTTGTGTGTAAAGCTTAAAGGCAGTGGACACTATTGATAATTACTCAAAATAATTATTAGCATGAAACCTTTTATGGTGACGAGTAATGAGGAGAGGTTAATGGTATAAAACATTGTGAGAACCGGCTCCCTCTGAAGTGCCATAGTTTTGGAGAACGATGTAAGTTTTCCACGAATTTGATTTCGAGACCTCAAGTTTAGAATTTGAGGTCTCGAAATCAACCATTAAAGGCACACAACTTCGTGTGACAAGAGCGTTTTTTCTTTAATTATTTTCTCGCAAGTTTGATGACCGATTGAGCTCAAATGTTTTACAGGTTTTGTTATGTTATGCATATGTTGAGATACACCAACTGTGAAGGCTATTCTTTGAAAGTTACCAAAAGTGTCCACTGCCTTTAAAGACAGTGGACACTATTGGCAATTGTCAAAGACCAGTCTTCTCACTTGGTGTATCTCAACATAATATGCATAAAATAACAAACCTGTGAATATTTGAGCTCGATTGGTCGTCGGAGATGTGAGATAACTATGGAAGAAAAAAACACCCTTGTCACACCAAGTTGTGTGTGTGTTCAGATGCTTGATTTCAGGACCTCAAATTCTAAACTTGAGGTCTCGAAATCAAAATCATGGAAAATCACTTCTTTCTCGAAAACTACGTCACTTCAGAGGGAGCCGTTTCTCACAATGTTTGATACCATCAACCTCTCCCCATTACTCGTTACCAAATGAGGTTTTATGCTGATAACTATTTTGAGTAATTGCCAATAGTGTCCACTGCCTTTAATGCAGAGGAAAATACCGACAATGGTATTTTTACATGTTACTATGTTAACCTATGTTATTACCAAGGTGCGTGGTGCGCATCAGGTTCAGACTTGACTCCATGGATACAGGTCAACTTCAACGCTAGAGTGTATATCACTGGTGTGATCACAGAGCGGTCACATTACGCCGTGAACTACGTTTCGACCTACAGCGTTAAGTACGGCGACTCGACGTCCTCCTTGATATACGTGACAACTTCAGGTGGAAGTGCTCAAATTGTAAGTACCGTAGAATAGGCAAAACTTCTAACGTGTATTCACGATAACCAAAAGACTGTCTTGATCACATCGAAACTGCACCCGGTATTAAATGCAGTAGACACCATTAATGGTTACTCAAACTAATATATAGCATAAAACCGTACTTGGTAACGAGTAATGGTATAAAACATTGTGAGAAACGGCTCCCTCTGGAGTGGAGTTGTTTTCGAGAAGGAAGTAGTTTGTTACGAATTTGATTTCGAGACTTCAGATTTAGAATTTGAGGTTTCGAAGTCAAACATCTGAAAGCACACAATTCCGTCTGAAAAGGGCGTTTTTCGTTGCATTATTATCTCGCAACTTTGTTCAGCGCTTTAGCTCAAATTTGTACATGTTGGTTATGTTGGTTATGTTGTGCATAGGTTGAGATGCACCAAGTGAGAAGACTCTCCATCCAGGGGTAAATGGGGACCTGTGAGGGCAGAGATAGTTCTTGTGATTGATTTAGCTGAGTAGCGCATAACTTATGTTACACAGGCTGCATACTCCCCATTAGGGAGCTGATATGGTTTAAGGAGTGATTTAAGGCCCTGTGACCAGGGGTAATAATGTGAAGCGCTTTGGGACGCCCTCCGGGTGTGAAAAGCGCTTTATAAAAACGGGTTATTATTCGTATTATTATTATTACCGCCTTGAGGAAGGGGCATGCGTATGTATATGAACACAAATATGTTGCAAACGAGTAACACATCCAACTCATTTATTATTGCTATCAACCTTGCATACCATGGTTTGTTTGTTTGTTTGTTTGATGGTACATCCACCTGACACAAATAACTTTGCAAATAAGTAAATGAGTTGCGACGTTGGGACTACCATTTTTATGTTATGGTCTGGTCTTGTTGCTGCCGCATGTCACAAGTAATCATAATTCAGCACAACCGAATGTGCAGCCAAGGCTGACATTATGTGAACACGCTAAGCGTGTTTGGACCCCCAATTTAATTTTAATCAAAAGTGCACGCACGATGGTGTAATAATGGGCATCCCATCATGCATCACACCGCACCATATTTCTATGCACTGTACACATGACGTACTTCCTGAACCAGAATCTGTGCAAGCGATTAGCCCATCCCTGCGGTCTTGGATAGACTGCTGGCCGCTGGGACCGAGCGAATTTCGCAAACTGAAAACATGCACAGTACGCTGATAATATTATAATTCAAACCTCTTTTTAGGTTTATGTCCAAATGAATGTTGGTCTCCAAAAACTGCTCCAAGCAGCAAATTGTCGCAGGTCTAATGTTAATTTATGTTTATGTATGGCTTGATTTCATGTTGTTATCAGTTCACCGGTAATTCTTATGGAGATGCTCAGGCGAGCAACCGGTTCTCGTCAGTTTTGCACGCCCAGGTTTTGCGCATCTACCCGGTTACATGGGAACTGGAAAAATCCTTATGTTGTTTGCGCTTTGAGGTGTTGGGGTGTCGGTAGAGTCGGCAAATCATGCGATTGCGGTCACTTCGTTTGAGCTTACCGGGTTGGACAATA
The DNA here is from genome assembly GCF_032118995.1 of Asterias amurensis. NCBI lineage: Eukaryota > Metazoa > Echinodermata > Asteroidea > Forcipulatida > Asteriidae > Asterias > Asterias amurensis. The sequence goes on along the minus strand of NC_092657.1, from coordinate 18,271,723 downwards.
TCTTCAACAATAGACACATATCACCTTCTTCACAATATGTTATGTACAGACCGCCGCCTTCACAGAATAATAGAGTCCCATACATAATTGTTTTCCCACCTTTTTTAAAAGACAACCGAGTGCTATGGTTAAAACTATGACTCCCTCGGTGATCCCCGGAGCGTTCTATTTTCCCGAGGCGAAGCCGTGGGAAAATAGAACGCTCCGGGGATCACCGAAGGAGTCATAGTTTTAACCATTGCACGAGTAAAAGCAGGCAATTTTTCGTTTATAACACCCAAACATTTCTAAAAACTGTACTATTAAGCTGCAGACCCGAATGATACAATCCACGGACGACGCAAATGCAGAATGCGAAAACCTTTACTGTGTTGCATGTAATGTCATGTTATCCAAAATGGTTACAGACTATTACACATCACATCATCGTACACGCAACGAACGTCTGGGTACTGCACGCCGTGTGACGGTCTTCGGACTAGTGCACGGCAAACCTATGCACTATCACACGGCCGTCTTCTAGTAAAACTAAGACATATCATGTGACGCGCTCTAAAACAATAAAAAGGCAGAATATTGGTAAGGGGTGTTACAATCATATTTATATTTTTTAGATATTTATAGGTACTTCGATAAACATCCCACACACATAATATGAACATCTAATGTGCTTTAATACGCTTGTCTGATGGATTGGGTTCGCCAAGCGATTGTTCACTTCTAAGCGCAAAATGTCCAAACTCTCTAGATTGACAGTTCTGGGTGAACCAAAACCGTTAGTGCGTCACGGGAGTCGAAAAAAAACCCAGTTTATTACCTACATTATCCAGGTAAACAGCCTCACAAACCACTGTACTGTGTTTCCGAGGTTTTAATACACTAGACACTATTGGTATAACTCACAATGATGTTTATCATAAAACTTACTTGATGACTAGCAATGGTGAGCTCTTGATAGTATACACATCATGAATGTTTATGAGTGCAATGGTGCGAATATGTTCATGAGTTGAAAGATGGAATGTTCTATTCAACGAGGTGGGGCCGAGTTGAATGGAACATTCCTGCTTTCATCAAACGAATGAACATTTCGCACCATTGCACGAATGAAAAACATTCATTATTTGTTTTATATAACATCCAAGTAGATCTTTGTCATTTTGATTGAAAGATACAACTTTCAAAACAAACAAAGCGTAGGCCTACAATTTTTAATTTTAGAAGCCGAATGCTATTAATTTTACATAATATGCCTTGCAGTATCACTGCTGCGTTACCAAAGACACGCGCACGCAGTGATGTTTTTTTACTCGGCTTTTTCGTTCCATCCGAAAAGTACCATTGCACGCTGGCAGCGTGCAATGGTACATTTCGGATGGAACGAAAGAGCACGGTGAGTGACTCAGCGTGCAATGGTACTTTTATTTGCTATCACGTGACGGACAATTCTCCAATCAAATGGCAAGGATCTGCTTGGGTGTTATATAATATAACATAATATTGTGATACACGGCTCACTGTGAAGTAACAGTTATTTGAATTGAAATCAAGACCTCAGCTAAGGGCTTCAATTCAAACATCTCAAACACAACACAATTTGTGTGACAAGGGTGTGTTTAATTCCATTATTCCCTCGCAACTTCAACGAACAATTGAGCTCAAATTTTCACAGGTTTGTTGTTTTATGCATATGTTGAGAAACACCAAGTAGGAAGAGTGTGTATGACAACTAAGTAAAGTATTTCGTTTGCAAATTGTTTAAGAGTAAAGCACTGTGAAGTCTAAAATGTGAATTGTCTTGGAGGACCCACCATGGTGTAGTGGTTGGGTGTCGAACTTTTTTTTTCCAAACCTATGATGTGAAACGATATTTTTGATTGTTGTAATGATTTCTTTTGACTGCTGTTTGATATTGTTTTTGTTTTTTTTGATACTGTGGAAATAAAATGAACCTTGAACCTTGAACCTTGAAGCGAAAGGTCCGAAGCACGGTGGTGGCAGCGAGATGAATGGCCGGCTGCGAAGCGATCGACTTCCTTGTTCGAGTCACAGTGGCGGTAGCGGAGTCAGTTGCCGGCCGCGAAGTCTTTACCCATCTTGCAGTAGCACACATTGTCGGTTAAATTGCATTTTATTTTACTACAAGTTTTTCATATTGGGGCTTACAAAGTAAAATCGAACGCGATTTAAGTAAGATGAGCAGTGGTCCAGTGTAGGGCCTTTCGACTCTACCTCCCCCCTCCAAAAAAAAAAAAAAAAAAAAAAAACAATAGATAAATAAATAAAGTATAACCAAATCTAACACAATATAATTTAGATGAATTTTGACTCAGAAGAAGGGCTATGGCCTCTTCATCAAAAGGTCCTGGGATCGAAGCTTTTTTTTTTCTTTTTTTTTTTTTTGTCTTTTTTAATAAAAAGTTTTAATGAGTCACATTGAAAATTGCATAGGTTCGTTGTTTGTTTCTTTACCATCCTCAAAATTATTTTTCAAAGGAGATGCATTTACATTTGTGGTATTTAATTAGTATACTAATTAGAATGTTTTATCCAAGTCGGCCGGAACACCATAACGTCATTTAGAATAATGCTCAGATTAATGCCTTTTCTAATAAAAGGTGTAAATAAGATAATACATAGTGCCAGTGTATACATACTCGTTACCTAAGTTTAAAGCACTGTTCCGTTGACGTAGTATAGTGTGTAAAGTATGAACCGAAGGTCCATGAAGTCCGGTATATTTATAATTGGTTAAGAGTCCCTACAAACATAAACCTTTACTTAAGTATAAAGCACTGACTTTACCATACCCTAGCATCATGTGTTTAGAATAGTCATTTTGCAAATTATTTAAGTATAAAGCACTGTATATCCATACCATAGTATCAAGTGTAAAAGATAAATCGAAGATTCATGAAGTCTAAAATGCAAACTATTCTGGGGGGACCCACCGTGGTGTAGCGGTAGGGCGTCGGACTCTGAAGCCAGCAGTCCCCGGCTCGAGCCACGGCTGGGGCAGCGATGCGACTGGCCGGCCGCAAAGCGTCGACCTCCCTGTTCGAGCTCGGCTGTGGCAGCGCGGTGAGTGGCCGTCCGCGAAGCATCCACCCATCGTGCAATTGCACTCACTTCTCCGTTAAATTATATTTTCTTTTATTTTTAGGTGTTCATATTAGGACTTAAAACAAACTTGAACGCAGTTTAAGTTATGGGAACAGTGGCACAACCGAGTCGACTTCAAAAAAAAAAAAAAAATGTACATTGTTATTTTATTACGTTAAGCGCTTAGAGAATTAAGTGTTAATTATTAGGCGCTATATAAATCGAAAGTTATTATTATTATTATTACGTTATGATTAAAAGCTGTTAATCCAAGGTTTAATGTTTAACTAAATTTAGAACGCAAAGTTAGCCAGAAGAGCAGTGGACGAGAGGAAAAGCTCCGGACTCTGTACAGAGAGGTCCCGAGTTCAAATCCCGCTGCTCTATGACATTATCTTTTGAAACAAATAATATGTATTTGTTTTCTATGTTTAGTTTAAAAAGTGCAAAGGTTCGTTTTAAGATTCTTTCTTACTCTCATTTTGTTTGACAAGGAAATTAAATTTAATACCATGTTTATCGAAACTGGCCGGAAAACCATGTGTTATAATAAAAAGATTGATTTATGCTTTCTCGTATTAAATGAAATATAGTATAGTTAAGATATGATCAGAGTTCCTTAATACATACTTGTTTGTTTAATGGAGCATTGTATGTTCATGCCGTAGTATAATGTGTAAAGTGTGAACCAAAGGTTCTTAAAGTCTCAATGTTATAAGAGGAGTTGAGGCCAAGAGGGAGGGATACGAATGGTCTCGGGATCGAGTCACGCTCTCGCACAACTCGAGGTTTTTGAAAAAGATTTTTTATTTTTTTTAATGCCATATACTAAAAAAGTGCATTAATGTGTTTTATGTATCTTTACCTTTCTCAAAAAAATAATAAAACATTAAAGTACAAGTAAATGTATTTGAGTTTGTGGTATTGAATGCTTTCTCTAGTTGAATAAACAGTGTAAAGAAAGTAATACAGAGTGCATGTATCAAAATCTGTACCTAAGTTTAAACAACCAATAAAGGATGATCTCAAATATATAAATATTAGAGTTTTCTAATATCTGCAGTCCATAGGAAACATAACAAACGAGTATCTTACCTCACGTTTAAACATGGTAAAGATGTTCTCCAGAACGCTCCAAGCTAAATTTCTGAAAAACGTGGGGTCACCCCAAACAAACCCGCGCGACAAAGGAATCGTGAAGTCAGTGGCGGCTATTTGATGTGGAAAAAGTGCCATGAGTTTGCCAAAGCTGGAGAACTGTGTTCAAACCAAATTAGGGGAAAATCATCACTGGCGTCAAAGGGTCATTATAATAGATAAGCCGTTTTTGACTCTCGGCTGAAAAAGTTGTGCGGCCGGGTGCATTTTTGACCCGAGTTATTTGTTATTAAATGCAAATTTTGACCCGAGTTATTTATTATTAAATGCAAATTTTGAGAGTAGAATGGTTATTAACCGGTATCTACGATGTATATTTGGCCATAAAAAGGTAATAGTTGAAATATTGAGATAATCTTTTATTGGTTGTTTAAAGCACTGTTACAATGCCGTAGTGTCATATGTGATGTCTAGCATAGTTTATGATCGGTTCAGAGTCCCTGTATAGACGATGTCAGCTATGTTTACATTCAAACCGCCCTCTGTTGACAAAACACTATATACGTCGTGTTTCGCCGGGCATTGAGTTGTGTAGTCGTAGTAAGATTGCGTACACTTTCTAGCTGGCTGCCAAAACACAAAGGTTTTGCCCGGCAGTATGCGCGCGAATCATGTTATGGTTTTCGTGTGACGGCAGAGGTCACTCCGCCTGGTGTAGTGGTTGGGTGTCGGCTGGGCTCTTCTTATCTCATCTGGTCTGAAATGGGGAAAACATAATGTTATTAAGTGTTTGTGCTTCAAAGGAATGGGGACGTGTGTTGTGCTATCATATGCCCAACATTTAAGATTTTTAACCAAGTAGCCATCTTGCCGGAAACCCATGACACCTGGATACTTTTTTTAACCTGTCTCAAACACATTTTACACAACGTATGGTTGCTTTGTCTTTTTGAAAGCTTCATTGCCATTTTTGCATAAAACATGCAGCCACGGCTTGTCACGTCGGCGATCACGTAAGAGTGCTTGCAGACCGCTGTGATTGACATCGCGGATAGAGTTTATAGGTCAACCAACAACCAATGAGAACGGGTTGTTAGTAACATTAGCATAATGAGCTCCGTCCTAAATGTTGGCAGATACACATCAAGGTGCTACTTAGAAAGTACTCATGTATCGTACGTGTACCATACAGATGGTACATGTACATGTACAGTACGTATGTGTGTACATACGCTGTACACGTATCATATGCACTGTGTTATGTATGGGGCTGCGCTGGCGGAATTCAGTGATGGGGACTGAGATTTTGCAGGGCCCTATTTCATAGAGCTGCTTAAGCACAAAATTTTGCTTAAGGAAAACAAAATCATTGCATAGTACAATCAGATTACCGGCCAAGACTTCACTAAATTGTTATGCTAAGTAAACAACAGCTAAATACCAGTCATAAGCTATGTATCTGGCATGAAATTTTGGCCAGTAACATGTGTAAAATAAGCGAGCTATTTTCGTGCTTAAGCAAAATTTGAAATTGGCCCCAAGTCGCGGCGGGCTGTAGCGCCTTGATCACGGCTAGAAGTATAGGGGATTCACCATGGAGTACTGGATGGTGTCGGAATCCGTGGCCGGCCGCGAAGACTCGCCTCACCGCGCAGTGGAACCCAACGCCCGTATAGGAAAAGGAACTTAAAACGAACTTATGATTTTTTTCAAAATATAATGTTTTTTTTTTTTTTTTTTCCAAACAAAATGCCTCGAAGGCGAATTTTTAGGAGGCGGGATTCGTTATTAAAAAGCTTAGTATGATTCACCTTAAATCAAAACGCAGTAAAGTAACACCGATTTGAACTCAGTTCATTTGAGTGTATAGTCTGGAGCCCTTTCACCGGGCCATTGCTCTTCTTGGTTATATTGCGTTCAGGTTGAATTTTGAACCTTAGGATAAGCGACTTTGAATAAAAACGTAGTAAAATAACTCACATGACAAGACACTGCCATACACACACTGGTAGACAACATTATTAAAGGAACACGTTGCCTTGGACCGGACGAGTTTGTCTATTAAAAACGTTTGAAATGCATATGGTTAGAAATATGTTTTATAAGTAGAATATAATGATCCACACAAATATCACTCGAAACTGCACGGTTTTCCTTTTACGTCGCGAACTATCACGGTCGGGCATTCATGTCAAAATTGGCCGACCGTGTTAGTCGACAGGGTAAAAAGAAAACCACGCAATTTCGAGGCATATTTGTGTAGATAATTGTATTCTACTTTCACAATATCTTTCTAACCATATACATTTTACAACAAACGGTTACAGAACGATTTTCAAAGACCAACTCGACCATCCAATGCAACGTGTTCATTTAACCAACCCGAATCACTTGTTTGTAATTATTATCCAGTCTACCCGAAACCCATGCGTTTAAATGAGCGTTAACCCAGTATTATCTGGTGTGCGTTAGGGCGACTGTAACCAAAAACTGTTGGCCGTTGGTTCTGCTGTTCAGACTGATCGATAACCGAGTTGTGAGCTCGGTTTGCCGTTTTGGTTACGACGTCAGAAACACTTATTGCTGACAGCCGCCCAAACGCACCCATGCATGGGTTGGCATGGCTTTCCATGCGTAACCTCGGTTTGAATATATAATTAGTCCAATGAGCTTGATATAAATAATGTAGCAGTAGGTACGTTGAAATGAAGAGCAGATCTGTCGTTTTGTATGAAAACAAAAATGGTGCAACTCAAATTTTAAAAAGAGAAATTTGTTCGTAAAAAATTGCTTAAAAAAGGAAGAAAACAAGTCACACAAACACGACATATTGACCCGTTATGGTCGAATTGCCGTGTCATAATGCATACCAACGGCCGTGAAAGAACTAGTAGCTACCCTATTATTTTAATTCATAAAAATACCTTTTTAGTTAAAAGGCGTAATAAAGTAAGAAACTCTGTAAAACTCGGCCATGAAAATGCTGCGTAAATGGACTCTATGAGCATGCCCAACACATTAGAGATGGTCTCGAGATAAAAAAAAAAAAAAAAAAAAGAAAAATTTCCAAATACCATGCTTGCCTGCAGAGTATCCAACATGTTTATATTATTCTAAGGCATAGTCCACACACTCAGGTATTATAAACGCAAATCCATTGGGGAAATCCCCGTAGACCTGATTGTACCATAGTGCGAATTGAATTGGATGTACATGTAGTGGGTAAACCGGATAATGTAGGCCACTCAAATTATACATTATGTTTCTCAATCGTATAATGTAGGAAGCCAAGATAACAAAAACGGCCTACCTACTTTAACCAGAGGAGTAATTAACAACAATGCTAATAGTGTGCTATGAAAACCACGGCTTTATTATTATTATTATTATTATTATTATTATTATTATTATTATTATTATTATTATTATTATTATTATTATTATTATTATTATTATTATTATTATAATTATTATTATTATTATTATTATTATTATTATTATTATTATTATTATTATTATTATTATTATTATTATTATTATTATTATTATTATTATTATTATTATTATTATTATTATTATTATTATTATTATTATTATTATTATTATTATTATTATTATTATTATTATTATTATTATTATTATTATTATTATTATTATTATTATTATTATTATTATTATTATTATTATTATTATTATTATTATTATTATTATTATTATTATTATTATTATTATTATTATTATTATTAGTATTATTATTATTATTATTATTATTATTATTATTATTAGTATTATTATTATTATTATTATTATTATTATTATTATTAGTATTGTTATTATTATTATTATTATTATTAGTATTGTTATTATTATTATTATTATTATTATTATTATTATTATTATTATTATTATTATTATTATTATTATTATTATTATTATTATTATTATTATTATTATTATTATTATTATTATTATTATTATTATTATTATTATTATTATTATTATTATTATTATTATTATTATTATTATTATTATTATTATTATTATTATTATTATTATTATTATTATTATTATTATTATTATTATTATTATTATTATTATTATTATTATTATTATTATTATTATTATTATTATTATTATTATTATTATTATTATTATTATTATTATTATTATTATTATTATTATTATTATTATTATTATAATTATTATTATTATTATTATTATTATTATTATTATTATTATTATTATTATTATTATTATTATTATTATTATTATTATTATTATTATTATTATTATTATTATTATTATTATTATTATTATTATTATTATTATTATTATTATTATTATTATTATTATTATTATTATTATTATTATTATTATTATTATTACTATTACTATTACTATTATTATTATTATTATTATTATTATTATTATTATTATTATTATTATTATTATTATTATTATTATTATTATTATTATTATTATTATTATTATTATTATTATTATTATTATTATTATTATTATTATTATTATTATTATTATTATTATTATTATTATTATTATTATTATTATTATTATTATTATTATTATTATTATTATTATTATTATTATTATTATTATTATTATTATTATTATTATTATTATTATTATTATTATTATTATTATTATTATTATTATTATTATTATTATTATTATTATTATTATTATTATTATTATTATTATTATTATTATTATTATTATTATTATTAGTATTATTATTATTAGTATTATTATTATTATTATTATTATTATTATTATTATTATTATTATTATTATTATTATTATTATTATTATTATTATTATTATTAGTATTAGTATTATTATTATTATTATTATTATTATTATTATTATTATTATTATTATTATTATTATTATTATTATTATTATTATTATTATTATTATTATTATTATTATTATTATTATTATTATTATTATTATTATTATTATTATTATTATTATTATTATTATTATTATTATTATTATTATTATTATTATTATTATTATTATTATTATTTTTTTTTTTTTTTTTTTTGTCCGCATGACAATAAGTTGCCCCAAATTACGATAGTGCTCTTTAAACGGTTTATCTGCTTAAAGCCATTGGACCCTTTCGGTACAGAAAACAAAAAATTCACAGATTTACAAATAACCTACAGGGTTTACAGAAGGTAGTGGTGAAATACTTCTCTTGAAATATTAGTCCATGAAATGCTTTACTTTTTGAGAAAACAGTAAAACAGTATCAATTCTCGTTAACGATAATTACGGATTTATTTTAAACACATGTCATGACACGGCGAAACGCGCGGATACAAGGGTGGGTTTTCCCGTTATTTTCTCCCGACTCCGATGACCGATTAAGCCCAAATTTGCACAGGTTTGTTATTTGATATAGAAGTTGTGATAGACGAAGTGTGGGCCTTGGACAATATTGTTTACCGAAAGGGTCCAATGGCTTTAATACGCTGCTGAATAGGTGCAATAATAATGACTTCAATATACTCAACGTCCATATTGATCTATTATGTGCGGTCTAACCGAGGAAAATTTTAGTGACAATTAAACTAAAATTGCTTCGGTGAAGGCCCATTAATGCTTGTAATATGCCGCAGGTAGCAGTACGCCATTAGGTATACCGTTCTCATACCATACCTTACAGAGTTGAAGTTATCACAGAGGTATTTAAATTTTAGAGTAGTACAGTTACGGTTTTGGTACTGCTCCGACTTACCGTTAGTTTCGGATACGGCTGTCAACGTATTCGCTCTCCCCATGCCTGCAACTTCTGGTTTAAACTAAAGGTAGGTCTGGCTTTATACAACATCGCTTTCGCATCCACAAGAGTACACATAGTTTTAGGCCACATAATTGTCTGTGTAATCACATAGTGTTTAAATATTTTTTGGGGCAGGGAAGGGTTTCACCTAGTTGAAAATGTGCTTATTTTGCCATAGGCCTATACATATTTAATAAGGGGGTTTCAGTTTTACTTCCCCCCTCCTCGAAATATGTTGTTGTTGCCTCAACATGTTTCGTTTTTACTACATGTAACTTCATTCGTTCCAACGAAATAGTGTATTTTTTCTCTCATTCGAAACGTTATCTCGTTTTCACGAAACAAAACTATTTTGTTGTCTTAATTTGTTACGATGTTACATAACTTGTTGAGGTGACGGAATATTTTGTTTTACATTATTAATGGTTTTTGTTGTATCGCTCCGTTAGCGTTTTTGCCTGTAGCGGGCATACGAGGACCGCATACCTTCAAAGAGGATTATCCAGTTACCACTGTAACGTTGTTTTTCCTGTTATATATCCCCAAATAAATTGATTTATGTTTTAGAAAAGTGTACTTACAACTTACAGAAATATAACACCTTTAGCCTTCGAGAAAGACTCTGCTAGGGCCGAAACGTCAGGCCATTACCTATTTTTTTTGCAGAAATATAACACATTAATAGAGAACGAAGTGGTTGATTCGGTTGTGATTAAACACCAACAGGTAAAATGTGTTGCAAGCTAAACCTCTGGTTATTTTTTTTCTTCTAAATCCCACAACTGAGAATAGCCGGTAGTGTTCCTTTTGTGGACAACGATTGACCACAGAGAATATTCAAAACGCATGCGACAAGTAGAACGTTGAATTATTCATTGTTTACGCAGTTATAGCCAAATTAACTTATTTGTATTCTTCATTTGGAAGGTTTGTACTCATCACTGTGTCATTTGTAAAATTGCTTAATCAATTATTAATACACATCTGTTGCTTAGAGACCACACAACGATTTAAACTCAAAAGATAAAAAGCAATCCCTTTGTTTTAGACATACGGTTATAAAGAAATGGCAAAACGAGGAAGTTTTATAAATATTATTATCAGACGAACTGAACATTATAGTAATCTATATTTTTGGATAAAAAGAAAGCATGTCAAGAACACGAAATGTTTTAAGCAACATACTTCTTGTTGTGCATTTCCATCATAATTCGTTTGGTTAAGCAGTGGTTATTATGTTTTCCCCAATAAAATTACAAGGGTGTGCTATAGAACGTAAACTGCAAAAACTTGGGTTTAAAACTGACACCTACATTTTATTTAACAACATAAGTTGTTAAAATAATACCATTGTAAATAATTTTGGAGAGGTACGTGCTATTTTAAATTTAGATTCTTTTGTTGGTAAGAACACCCGAGGTGTGAATTTAAAGGAACGCGTTGCCTTGAATCGGTCGAGTTGGTATTTGAAAAGCGTGTGTAACCGTTTGTTATAAAATGTATATGGTTTGATAGATATTTTAAAAGTAGAATATATTGATCAACACAAGTATCACTCGAAATTGCTTGGTTTTCCTTTTATCTCGTCGACTAACACGGCTCGTTAATTTTTTGACTCCCATAATTGGCCGACCGTGTTAGTTCGCAAAGTAAAAGCATGGTAAAAGGAAAACCACGCAATTCGACCATATGCATTTTATAACAAGAGGTTACAATCGCTTTTCAAAGACCAACTCGACCGATCAAAGGCAACTTGTTCCTTTAAAACACGAGTATTTGCAGAATTGACATGAAATCTTATGAATCTTTTGTAAACCAAGGGATAATATTTGGAACAGTTAAATTAGATATGGATCATGATTGCGATAAACATATCTGAAAAAGAACCTTGGGTTTCAACTCGATTTTTCAATCAGTAAAACAAATCCCTTCTGACTCCCCCAGTTTTCAAAACCAGTTCGTACGGTTCCCATTCTTTCAAATATGCAGCAGTTCAGTTATGGAACAGTCTTCCAGAGGTTGTCAAACAGGCTGGGACATCAGAAAAATTTAAAACCCGGTTAAAAACATATCTGTTTACTTTGTACAATAATTGTGGATTTCCTTTTTACGGTGCATAGGGACGTCACGGTGATATGTGCTATAATATAATAATATAAAATTATATTTTATATATAATAATGGTTTTATTTATGATTAAAACAAGTTAAATTACAAAGAGTTCTAAAGTTTAAATCGAGAGTATGACCCTCTGCTTTTCGAGCGATTTTTTACGCAGTTTGCCCTTTACTATTGTGGACATAACGTTTGGGGTAGGGCTGGGGACACAATCCCGTGCGACACCGGGATGAGCCTCATAAATCCTGCTCGATAACTGCCCTTAACTTTGACACGTATGTCTACAGAATTAAAATATCTTGTTTTACAAATCAAATACTGTGTAGATGTTACTTACAACTAGTAGTAACGTTTCACTCACTAGCTAAAGAACCTCATAGCTATAAGTCTAACGAAGCTCCTAGCCTGGCCTAGCTTTGCTCAATGCAGTCGAATTATTCACTCCGAAAAAAGACCACCGCTGTATAAAAACCCCACCCGTATAAACCGAGCGTATGTGATGTGTAACCACACCGCACGACACGAGGCCCCGTACACTATCCGCATGCGTCGGCTGTCAACGCCGGTTCATACTCGCTGCGTATTCACTGCGTACGCAGCATTCGGACCCGTTTTTAAAGTCCGCAGTGCGTAAAAGGAAGCGCAGTGCGAAATCGTTTTTCGCAAAATGCGCATGAATTTTTCAAAACGAAAAAAATTAGGTCTTACACACTAATCGGATGTGTAGTCGGACGTATTGAAATATTTTAACATTTCGTCGGATGCGTAGACGCAATTTCAGTGAATAATGGCAAGAACCTGATACGAAAAGATAAAAACTGTTCTTCTTTTTCCAAATCTGTGTAACACAAGCTTAACAGAATACCGAGATGTACAAAGGACAGTGACCTCATGGAAGATTTGGACGGAAGGCATTTTATTTTAGGAAAAATCCTTGCACCGGACGAATGTATGAACATAATTGACGCGTTCGTTTCCGCGCGCGAACGCAAACTTAATGCGTATTAATTTTGTATTTTTGATGAAGAAACCGGCCTTCAGACGGCCTCCGCATGCGGGTTTAGTGGTACGAGTGCGAGTGACTTGTGCACAATAGTCGTATGGTGTGCGTTGAGCGACGTGACGGTCTATATGGTTGGGTGGGGCGGAATGAATACACAGTAAGCACGGTGTATACGAGTGGGTTTACAACACGTCTTTTCGGAGTGAATAATACGACTGCCTTACAAGGTTAAGCTTGGCATGAAATTATATGTTAGTAACATCTACATGATTTTTGATTTGCATAACGAATATTTTAGTTCATGACCATCAGCAATCCATAAGAACTTATTTTAAGCCTTCTAACTCAACGCAATCGTTTCACACAGAATCTGCGACTTGCATTCCAATCCGAAAACAAGGAAGTGGAACAGTTGAGTGTCACTTCCTATGACACGGTCAAACAGTAAAGAATCGTCTCATTCAGAACATCAACAATGCTGTTGCTTCTGATATCTGCCGGCTTGCTTGTATTGAACCAAATTAATGGTAAGTAATCATCACTTGTTCATAAGGTTTATCGCGAATAGCAAAATATCAGAGAGGGCGCTGTTGAACCAACACAAAGATATAGGCGTTGCGTGCGAGAGTCGTAGGAACTGCTTAGAAACAGCCCCATATTCCTTCCCACAATCCATTGCGTTTCTGAATCGCGATTAACCTTATTTTTAAAAGCATCTTTTGTTTCACAATGCATATTTTACTAAAGTGTTGTCAGTTTGATTGGTTAAATTTAGTACTTGTAGTTTGTCGGTTTGCATTGCCTGTCTTTTTCCGTTTGTATTGTATGCTTATATTATATGTTTGTCCATGTGTATGTTTGTCGTGTCTCTGTCTGTCTGTTTGTCGTGTCTTTGTCTTGAAATTTAAAACGAGCTCTACAAACCATCAAAAAAGAAAAAAATAATAATAATAATAATAATAATACATTCTTGTGTTGACTATGACCATCTAACTTGGAGGGGCGCGCAAACATTTTAATTAACTCGTATCCTAACACCTCTTAAGAACATTCTTCCTTTTCATTGATTTAGAGCGCGTCACATGTTATGTATTAGTTATACTAGAAACGGCGGCTGTGTGATAGTGCAACGTTTGCCGTGTGATAGTCCGACTATCACACGGCGTGCAGTACCAAAACGTCCGTTACGTGTACGAGGATGATTAATAGTCTAACCATTTCGGATTACATAACACGACATGCAGCACAGTAACCATTTTCGCAATTTGCATTCGCGTCGTCCGTGGAATGTAGCATTCAGGTCTGTAACTTAATAGTACAGTGTTTAGAAATGTTTTGGGTGTTTTAAAAGAAATATTTACTGTTTTTACTGGTGCTTCGCCTCGGGTAAATAGAACACTCCGGGGATCACCTTGGGAGTCAGTTTTAACCATAGCACTCGAAGCAGTCAATATTTGTATACTAGTCCACACCATAGAATTACATAAGAACTAGAGGGCGCACGAGTGATGCTTCGTACACAAACGCCACGGGACCGCATAGACCTTATCGCAAATACAAATGCGCAAGCGCAGACTGTTGAATGAGGTGCATTGTGGGATAGATACGCATCAAATTTTGCTACCAGCTAGACCACAATGCACCTAATTCCAAGCTTTACGCGCGCGCCCCGGTATTTGCGAAAAGGTCTATGATGACAAGCGCGTTATTCTGCACGCGCGTTGAATATGAAATACACGTTTGAGGTTTTTTTATTGAACGCTCACGCGATGCTGTTTGTTCAACTTACAAAATGGCCGCACAAACACACGCTGTGAGATGCCAGTTTTGTCAACTTAGAAAATGGCCGCCTGCGCGCATGCCGGACCGCGTATATAGGCCAGTGCGCCCTCTAGTTCTTATATATAGTTCTATGGTCCACATGTAGAAATACAATAATACAAACTCACCATAACAAAAAGGAGGTTGGGGTGCAATATGATCTGGTTCCATTACACCCTGGTTGCTAGAATAAGCCAAAGCGTACTGATACATGCGAAATTGATTTTATCGTTTTCAGAAGAAAAAGACGAATCCTTATGAAGTCATTTTGATACTTACTTTTCAAGCTGATGCGGCATGTTTTTTTTAAATGGAAAACGGCATCGGTTGACTTTAGAGAGAGTGGATTGTAATACATTGTTCGTGTTTTTTTGTTATGCATCATGCAGCAATGGCTTGTACTATTGGTATGGAACCGGATCCGAGTGCAGGGAACAGAGACCGATGGGTCATCCCAGTGGAAGATCCCTGTAGGTGTACCGAGATGCGAATGGGTGGTATGAACATCCGTACTCCTGGCCGCAACTTCAAAGTCATCTACTTTGATGTCCTTATGTCAAGTGCAGACGAATTAAGCAACTGGTTCAACTGTTCAGGTAATTATTGTTTTAGGGAGTTTCTGCATCTAACCATCAAGCGTTTGCGTTGTGAGTGTTTATAATCAAATACACTGGACACTTTTGGTAGTTGTCAAATATTGTAGTTGTCTAACGTAGTGTGTCTCAACAAATGCACAAAATAACAAACCTGTGAAAATTTTTACCCAATTGTTCGTTGCGAGATACTAAATAAACACACACCTTGTCACAGAAAGTTGCGTGCTTTCAGATGCTTTATTTCGGGACCTCAAGTCTAATTCCGACGTCTCGATTTTAAATTCAAATATTTTAGTGGGATGTCTTTTTTTCTCGAAAACTACCTTACTTCATCGGGAGCCGTTTTCTCAATGTTTTATACTGCCAACATCTCTCCGTTGCTTGTTACAAAGTAAGTTTTTTATCCTGGACACTATTTTAAAGGAACACGTTGCCTTGGATCGGTCGAGTTGGTCTTTGAAAAGCGTTTTTTGACCGTTTATTATAAAATGCATATGGTTAGAAAGATGATGTAAAAGTAGAATACAATGATCTACACAAATATGCCTCGAAATTGCGTGGTTTTCTTTTTACCTCGTCCAAAAACACGGTCGGCCATTTATGGGAGTCAAAATGTTGACCCCCATAAATGGCCGACCGTGATAGTTCGCGACGTAAAAAGAAAACCGTGCAATTTTGAGAAATACTTGTGTGGATCATTATATTCTACTTTTAAAACATCTTTCTAACCATATACATTTCATAACAAACGGTTTCAAACGCTTTTTATAGACCAACTCGTCCGATCCAAGGCAACGTGTTCCTTTAAGTAATTGCAAAATAGTGTCTTTATTGCTGGGTAAAAAAAAAAAAAAAAAAAAAATGTACACATGTTTTAATACATCCATTTTAAAAACTATGATTGGTGTAAGGTTACCATCAATTGAATTACAAAATATAATGCTGTATTTATATATATATTTTCGCATTTGTGTGAAATTTTTGTACCAGTTTCTCAAAAACTTCAGCACTTCAGCCAATAATATTTTAAGGGAGGTTTTCAAAGGAAGTGTCGTGGCCGAGCGGTTAAGAGCACCGAATTCAAACTCTAGTGTTTCTGGTTAGCAGAGTGTGAGTCGAATCCTCAGCGTTACACTTGTGTCCTTAAGCAAGAGACTTAACCATTGCTTCGTCCTTCGGTTGGGACGTAAAGCCGTTGGTCCCATGTGTTGTGTAACGCATGTAAAATAACCCAGTGCACTTTTCAAAAAGAGAAGGGGTTCGCCCCGGTGTTCCTGTCTGTGGCTGTTGTATGCGCCGTAGCACCTTCACTGTAAAAAAATTGGGTAAAAAAATGCCCAACTTTTTACCCATTTAAGGGCGAATAGTGAACTCCTCCAACTTTTGGGCAAAGTATTACCCATCAAAGTTGGGCGCTCTGATTGCCAAATAATTGGGTAATATTTCATCATCAACAGTTGGGTATATTTTGGTAACCAACAGTTGGGTAATTTTTTGTTTACCCATTTTCTGGGTATTTAATAATTATCAATTACCCACTTACTGGGCGATGATTTTATTCATGATCTAGTTAAAATGTTTAACAATTTTCGGTGTTATCCAACAAATGGTGAATGTATTTAACCCTTTGATTTACAGTTTCTCCTGTGATACGTCATACAACCAGGCATATAAAATATATTTTCCACGACGGCAAACGGTGGTGAGTTGTGACCTTGGCATCTCTCTCAAAATCGTGAGGGTGCTCAGTGGTTTGTAGATGCTTTGGAAGGTTAGTTTTTAACTAAATAAAGTTTGTTTCCTGTTCAGTTGTTGTACACAGTCGTGACAGTTGCAGCGCAAGCAATGCAATGATAGTTCCATGCATGTATTTCATACACAAAGCAACACAACAACCACGCATACATGCCACAACCGGCGTTGCACATAATGGCATGATAAAACTGAAACTATCACAGTAGTGTCAATGTGTTGCTCGCTCTGCAATTGTCACGACTATATGTACGACTGAATAGAAAACACAACTTCATATTTAGTTAAAAACTCACCTTTAAATTGGATCTATATCCACTGGACAACCCCGCTCGTCACAGCCACTCCTCCACTCGCCATGTTGGAAAATATCTTTGTTCTACTGTTTAATGCCCAACTTTTTGGCAACTCTTTAATCGTAGTGCGCATGATCAGACGATTTTGACCAACTAATGTGCACAATTTTAACCAACAATCGAGATTACCAAAAAGTTGCCCAATAAATAAGCAAAAGTGTAACAAACAGTTATGATGAATTCAGATTACGAAATATTTTCCCAACACTTGCCCAACTTTTGTTCCGCTTTTTAAACACAGAATGGGCAAACAAAATGTTTGCCCAACAAGACCAATAATTTGTTTTGTTGGGCAATTATCGACCAATAATTGTTGAAGTTACTTTGCCCAACAAATGATTTGACCAACGTTTTTGCAGTGTTGTAAATCCTTATATGATAAGGTGCTAAATAATTGTGTCTCCAAATTCATCACTGCAATACATTTCTTTCTGAAAGTGTTTAATACTCAGCGCCTTGAGTACATTGTTTTGTAGTTACGTGCGCTATAAAAGACTATGTTGTTATTGTTATTTTTTATATATCAAACCATTAAGTTTAATGCAAAGCTGTGAACTAGTGCAAATGTTGTTTGTCTTAGCCAAGCGTACATGCTACTTTTCAATAATGGAACTTGGTCCGTACTGTTTTAATTTATATTTCTTTGAATATTTTAGGTGGACGGACAGGCAGCAATGTGGAAAGTGATGCAGTGGTCGATGAGGGCGCTTCATCGGATAATGACCCTCAGTTCATATTAACTACGGGTGGGGCTCTTCAAATAGAGGGTACTGCATGTGGTGCTGACAACATATACAAAGTAGATCCCTACGACTGCGCTTTGTTTTATGAATGCTCATATGGGTTTTGGATTCAGATGTCATGCGGGGAACACTATTTTAACACCGATTTCAATGGATGTGATTTCACTCAAAATGTCCCTTGCCCCCGCGGACTTTAAAACATAACAAGGTGGTCGTGCATATTGTTACCCTTGATAGATCGTCCGCTATCAGGAGAGAACAAAGAGCAAAAGCAAATAATAACAAACAAATAAACAACAATCCAACAAACTAAAAAAAAAAAAAACAGAGAATCCC